>NC_059428.1:23145977-23412843 GCF_021028975.2 Sphaerodactylus townsendi
AGCATTCAAGACTTTTTAGCATTTTTTAGTTGCCCTAGCAAAAGGGATGTTTGTGCGTGTGCATACACTCCTTCCTGGGCCTGTCCTTGCTTGGTGTCCTGGTATCTGCTTCAAAGGGTCAGGTTTCAGTAAGGACAATAAAGCGCCTGAGACTGGAAAGTACGCACAAGTCTGGCAAACTCATCTGCATGAGCAAGATCATTTGTTCTCAAGCAGGCATCCAAAGTAAATGATTTCGAGAGCTGTTAGCTGTAAAGGATGTGTCTTGAAGTGCGGGGCGGGCGGGGTGGGGTGGGGAGGGGAATAGAAACAAACCAGGTTGTTAGGAAGAAAAAATAAAGGCTGTACGTTTTTTGAACCTCTCCCTGCTGGGTCACATGCTGATCTGGGGAAATTTTCGACATCTTAATAAGTTGTTTTTCTTTTCTGCTTTTCCTTGGGTGCTGTTGTAGAGTGGGAGAGTCTGAGGACAATTTTGAAGTTGGGCTTTGCTCTAAAGGACAGCACTTCATCTCGTTTTTATATAGATTCTGTATCTATTATGGGGTGTTGCTCATCCCACCGGTTTTGCTTGAAGTGATTTTTTCTTATCTTGCAATTCAGTTTTCTTTTTCTTGCATGGCTGTTTTACTTTGTAAAAATATCTATTTCAGACGTTTGAATGGTTTGTGTTCTGTTTTTTAACTGCAGGTGATATGCTCCTCTGATCATGTGATTCTGAGCATGTTCCTCTGAGCATGTGTTTAAAATGTGTAACCTGATTTCTTCTATATGCAGTGTTGGTCTTATCCTACCACGAGGTCATCCCAAGTGCCTTTTCCAGTCTGGGTCTGACGTTGCAAATCTTTACTGTCAGCCACTTTGATTCCACACTGTTTGCTCTCATTGTTTCTCTTCTTTTTCTAAAGGTTGAAAGAGAAAATGGTGACAGTCGGGGCTTGCCTCAAAAGTGTTATACACTTGTCAAATGCACCACAGCATTTTAGAAACTTGTGAGCCTCGTGCTGCCCTTTCTTGGGCCGTTTGTTCTTGGGCCGTTTGTTCAAGGAAATGGCTCCCTAAACCAAAGTGAGCAGAGAAATGGGGTGGCAAAGGGACAAAATAGAGGTAAATTGAGTTACCGGAGGCGTTGGAGGGGAGAGCTTCACCAAGTGCATGGAAGCCAGTGGAAGGTGGAGGGGCTAAGCACAATGTGGAGCAGTTTTAGGAAGGTGCTTAAAAAGCGGGAGAGTGCAGGATAAAGATAGAATTTTTGTTCCCTGTCAAGCTCCTCACGAGTGTTGGATGACAGGACATGGACCACTGTGTTAGTCTAAATTTGAGGAAGAGCTTCCTGATAGTGAGGTGTGTTCAGCGCTAGAACACTCTTCCTCATCAGGTGGTGGATTCTTCATCACTGGAGATTTTAAGTTATTGATTGGATAGCTACTTTTTCAGGAATATTATAGTTGTAGTTCCTGTTTGGGCAGAGGGTTGAACTAGATGACTCTGGTGGCCCTTCCAACTGAGATTAAATAGAGAGAATAAGTCTTCAGCTTGTATTGTGCAGACTCAGTTATACAACCACTCATGTTCAAATTTGGAGAATAACGTTGAGTTTACTGGTATCACTTCTGTGATTGTTTGTTTGTTATAGTTTGAACCATCTGAAGCAAACCACTTTTTAAGAAGCAGTCTGCTCCTAAACTGAAAGCTGTTCTATCCGTATCGTCTTAGACTGATCTGTTTTTGGTTGGTTTATTTTCATTGTTGTATGTTTTGTTTTACTGTTGTAAATTGCCTAGAGCAAATCTGGAGAGAGGCGATACATTAAAAAAAAACTTGAATTGATTCACTGTCTTTTCTTAGTAATTTGTCTTAAGCCCCTGTACAAATTTCTAGTACATGCTGTAATGTCTTTAGCTTTTGGGGGAGATAAATGCTGCTGGGATAATAGAGGACAGTTCCATATCCAACTAAGAAAGTTCGGAGAATCTGTCCTTGGTTTCCTTTAGGAATTGCAGATATAGTTCCCTGAAACCATTTTCAATTTCAGTGGGGGGCATGTGTGAGAAAATGTCCTGGTGAATTATGCCTTGACTCAGGACTCATCTGTTGTTGCTGTGAGCAGTTTTAATCAAGTAATTCCATATTTATCGAAATATTATTCTTTATTGATTGTTCAGGAATTGTTCTTAATCAGTATTTCCCCAACAGGGGCTCCAGAGTTGCTTATGACAGCATCCCCCCCCCCCCCTCCGTTTTATCCTTACAACAACCCTACGATGTTGGTTAAATTGAGTTTTAGTGAATGCCTGAATTTTATTGTGGTAAACCTTTGCAAACACTCTTATTTCCCTGTAGGAGCCTTTCTCGTGCCGTTCCCCCTCCTCTCCACGTGGAGAGGGAAGAAATGCACATTTTGTTAAGATTGGGCCAAAGTGTTTCCTTTCATTTCAGGTAAACTATTTGGCTTTTGTGGCAGTGAGTGTCCTCAAAGGCAAGGTGCTGGTGGAGGTTTACCTGTTTCTCTGCCTCTTACTGGGCCAGGAATCTGAGTACAAAATGGAGTGCTGCACTGAGCCAGCGTGGTCTAGTGAATGAGGGCCTGGGAGACCTATTTTTGAATTACCGCTCTACCAAGGAACTTGCCAGTTGATCATGGGGTAGTAGTCACTTCTTCTAAGCATAACCTGCTTCATTGAATTGTGTGGATAAACTGAGTGGGGACAGTGATGTACATCACTCTGTGCTGCTTGGACAAAGGGTGGGGGAAATGTACTAAATAGTATTTTCTCAGCCCTTGTCTTGCCTAACTACAGTCTGAGGGACAATGCCATGAACTAGCAGACTTTCCTCAGGGCCAGCCTAACTGATTTCAAATCATGCCCGGGTGACTTATCTCCCTCAATCTCTTCATTTCTTTATACAGAAGAGATGCTTGCTCTTCCTCTGCGACCTGTTCTGCCACAGGACCATCTTGTTCCGAAACACATTATTCGCGTCTTTCCACGTGGAAGATACGTGGGTTTCTAGGATGGAACAGTTCGTGCATCCCCTGTGTGGGAGCTCTGTGAGAACTGATTTCTAGTTGAGATGGGGTGTGGAGGAACAGGAAGACCAAATAATAGGCATCTTGTTCCTCACTACACGATTCCATCCTATCTGGATCCCACCTTAAGCTTAGGAAACCCCGAAAAGCTTGACGAAAAGCTTGAGAAATCCTGCTTGGTGTCAACTACAATAGAGATAAAAATGGAGGGTTCAACAAAGAGGTTGCTATTGCAAGTGGGCACCTAATGGGATGGTTTAGAGGGCATCCATCTCATGTCCACTCCTGTACGTTTTGGCAGGGCTTGTGTTGGCACCATATTGTCTAGCATGCGCCTCCTGTGGGGCCATTCATTGGGAGATCAGCATTGGTTTAAAAATTGAATAAGGGCTTGTATGCCATACAAATGGCTAGCTGGACAGAAACATCTGTTCTGTTTTCAAAATGCTTCCTGTTGGCCAGCTGTAAGTTGACATAACAGTGAACTGTGGAGCAGGGGCTTAAATTCATCCTTCAAGGCAAAATGCTACTTCACTTTGTAGCCAAGGATGATGATTTGCTCGCATATGTTTTTTGAAGAAGAAGCAAGCCTTTATTGGCATAGACAATAGTACAACAGTAATAAAAACGGACTAAAAAGCATTTACAATACAGGTAGAAGGAAATCTACTGGCGTTTAGTAATTTCCAGGAGAAAGTCTGCCACTATAATACAGAGAGAAGGATCAGGGTTGTCTAACAAGTAGTGTAATCTAATTAAATCGGGAGATGGGGTAAATGTAAAGGAGTAAGATTCACATACTTGGATCTGATTTCCTTGAATCTGAGACAGTGTAGTGTGTTTTTGTGGAAAGGGTTTATTTTTTCTTGTATGTCTTCATGTGTGTGTTTGCCTTCTTTTGTTGGGGGGGAACGACAAGTCATATGGTTTGAACTCTTATGCTTCTGCATCTAATTTCTGCACAGACGCTAGAAATGCTTATTAATAATGCTACATGCTGAGGAAGTGGTTACTGATCAGTCCAGCTGCCTTGTGGAGTGAAATTTCTCTGCAGGAAACTGTTCATCCAAGAAGTTTGTCAACAACTTCCTTATTTTCTTTCTGAGTGTCTGTATAACTTCCTGAATGAAGTTCTGCCACATTTTTGGTTGATTTCTGTGGGTGCTCATGAGGGTGTTGATACAACCCTCACGTTTAGACTCCTTATCAGACTAAGAGTGCTGTACGTTCAGCACATGATCTTGTGTAAGCCAAGGCCCAAATTATGCTGATTAGCTTATTAAAAAACAGGTTGATGGGTACATGGTGGTCTCTGTGGAGATTCACATGGGGTACTATAACTGTGGAAGCCTGCTGTCGGGAAACTTTAGAGCTCTTAAAAATGTAGAAATCACTCCCCAAATGCCATCTTTTCCGGTTCTTTTTAATGGATACCCAGTAGAAAGGAGCGCTCTCCCTCAGTTCATTCTCTGCTGCCATAGAGAAAGAAAGCACATTCTTCAGTGAACTTTTCTTTATACCTTTATGTAGCATTCAGTTATTCTGCGGCTTTGGACAAATTGAAATATTTTTATTAAGATGGTTCCACAGGGAGATGCCATGGTGCATTTTTTGTAAGTGTGGGAGAAGTAGTGCTCGACACCAGCTCCCTTGAAGGCCTTGATGGCAAGTCTCTCAGCTTCATGTTACAGACAAGCCATATTAGCCTTCATTTCATCAGTTTTAAAGCGGGTGTTTTCAGGTCCACCTCCACCTTTGTTGCCTCTTTCTGTGCCTGCTGTCCCAAGTAACAGCTCAACACCTCCGCCAAAGAAGGCTGAACAAAAACATACAGCTTAAGAACTGAACATGGCGAAACATAGCCATCACAAATGATCACCAAGTTCTGACAAGGAACCAGGCTCCATCACCATATCTACATTCTGCCTTGGCGGCTAGGTCCTCTTGGCTATGTGTCTGAGGGGAAGCTCCTCACTATGAATATGACACAGCCAGGAGATCAATTGGAGCTTTGCTTGGGTGCAGGATTGGTTAGACAGTCTTCTTCAGATCCCACTCACTGCAGCTGTTCATATCTTTCATACAACCCTGGGATGGAAGGAGGTTTTTTCCTTGCGCCATCTTTGTGAGTGTCCCCCCACCCCTCCACATTCCCTTGTGATGTTGACTTATATGAGGGCAAAACCCACCAGGTTTTGGATTGGAGCTCTTCCTGCCACCTCCTTTGTCCAGAGTTCTTTCTTCTCCTCTGAGAAAAACATTAGTCTTGACTTGGGTGCATTCAAAATACCATATATACTCTTGTATAAGTCGACCTGCATATAAGTCGAGGCACCTAATTTTACCACAAAAAACTGGGAAAACTTATTGACTCCAAATGTAGCTGAATTTGCACTGGCGGTGGGAAATGCAGCAGCTACTGGTAAATTTCAAAAATAAAAATAAATACCAATAAAATTACATTAATTGAGGCATCAGTAGGTTAACTGTTTTTGAATATTTATTTCAAAGAAAACCAGTAAACTAGCTCTGTAAGTGGAAAAGGGAGTCAACAAAAACAATATGGTCTCAACAATAACTTTAAAAGTACAAAAACCTTAGCTCAACCAGCAACCAAGCTAAAAAACACAAGAGTTAAAATCCTTCAAAACTGGATTTTTGGTCAGGGGAGGAATGTTTATGTTAGCAGTACCAACATTTCAGAGTATCTTTAGGAGACCCTCCTGATGATACCACCCAGGTTTGGTGAAGTTTGGTTCAGGGGGTTCAAAGTTATGGACCCTCAAAAGGGTAGCTTCATCTACTATTACGATAGCTTCCATTGGAAACCATCGGGGATGGGAGAACCCATTTTGGGGATCCATAACTTTGGACCCCATAAACCAAAATCACCAAACCTGGCTGGTATCAGCAACAGACTATCCTGATGATACCACCCATGTTTGGTGAAGTTTGGTTCGAGGGGTCCAAAGTTATGGACCCTCAAAATGTAACCCCATCTACTATTATCTCCCATTGGAAACAATGGGGGATGGGGGCACCCTCTTTGGGGGTCCATAACTTTGGACCCCTTGAACCAAACTTTACCAAACTTGGCTGGTATCATCAGGAGTGTCACCTGATGATATCCTGAAATTTTGGTGCCGCTAGCCTAAAAACCACGCCCCCTGGCGGCCGACAAAGTAAAAACCTTAAAATATTTTTTCAAATACAGCTGATGTGTATAAGTTGAGGGGGGCTTTTTCAAGCCAAAAATGTGCTGAAAAACTCGACTTATACACGAGTATATACGGTATGTATCAGACAATGCAAGAAGATAATGTTTATTTTCTCAACGTATTTTTTTTATTAGATTGTCGCTCTTCAGGGTTGGTTATGAATTATCCAAGGCTCCTTGACGCATATGCTCTTTCAACCAGGAGGACACTGGCTTCTTTGGCTACCATGAAGGAGATCTACCACACTGGGTAGCCCTGTAGTACATATCCCTACATTTTGTCGAACTACCACATAGAACACACTCAACATTTAAAAACAGTCATTCACCGTTTCTCTCTGTGTGTTAGTTCATGTCGGATATGAGGTAAAATTCTCTGACAGTCAATACTACTGCAGTTTTCTTAGAGGCCAGTGTTAAAAAACACACTTCAGTGCAGTCTTTACAAAATAACTTTCCTATCTGGGGAGATGTGGGAGTGTCTGCCCATTTGTCTTGATGTCGAAGCAGAGCTTGGAGAGATGGGGGGGTACAGGCCGCTCTGTGGGTGGGCATGGGGGGGGGGAGAAGAGTGACAAGCTAAACACTGCACTGAATTTTAAAAAGAAAACACTGATAACATCCTTGGAGTGAGTGCTCTGCTACGTGCAGAACTGCTGGGAAGAGAAGACAGTAAAGACAGGATTGTTAAGTAAATAGACTTCTGGTGCTTTAGCCACGGGAGAAAAACATAGTTTGAATCTGTTACTTTTCTTGGATTACGTCTTTTTTGGTGGAAGTGGTAAATCTTTCTATTAGCAGTAGTGTATGCAATTAATAAGCTGCAGAGTAGTAATGTGCATGTATATGTGCGTGTGCGTGTATTAAATGTACAAATTAGAGTTGTTTAGCCACTCTGAGCCTGGCTTGTGCCAGGAAAGGGTAGGATAGACACCAAATACAATAAATAAACATAACTAGTGTGTTGGCATGAGATCAGGCAGGATCATGTTTTGATGGATGTCTGCCCTTTGCCCATCTTGCCTATAGTTCAGAAAACCAACTTTAGGCATGTTTAACTAAATTCTGCCTCCTTCTTCTTCTTCTTCTTTTTTTGAAAAGTAGATCCAGGGCTGCTCCCCAGACTCCTTTTGAAAGATGCTGCACAGCCTATTATATTTGTGGAACTAATAGCATCGTTTTTAAGATTGCAATCCGCTGTTGAAGCAGCCTGCCACGGAAGCAGCAACTAAGCTTATTTCCTTGCTTACGGTGTACTTAACTTTTCAACCTTGGATTTTATATTTTTAAAAAGACGGGGAAATTGATGGTGTGTATCTTGTGACTTTACTCAATTGGAAGCCTTCATTTGACGGAAATAGCTCTTCTGACATTGGAAGCAGCATGGAAGGTTGTTGTGGGAGTGGGGAGGTATCAAAGGTTCCCTTATGAGAGTTCTGCTAGTATGTATGCCTGTGCACCATCAAGTCACAGCCAACTTTCGATGACCCCCTAGAGCTTTCTAGACAAGAGACAATCAGAGGTGGTTTATCATTGTCTGCCTTTGCATCGCAACCCTGGTGTTCCTTGGAGGTCTCCCATCCCAATGCTAACCATGGCTGAACCTGTTTAGCTTCTGAGATCCGATGAGATTAGGCTAGCCTTGGCTGTCCAGGTTGGGATACTGCTCCTGTTCTCGTGTAGTATAGGATCAAGCAACTTGAAGAAAATGGGTAGTTTCTCACAGGTCTGCTTTGTCTTGGTGACTTTGTCTGAGAATCCTAACATTTCTGGATAATTTACAGTATAAACCCATTTTTTTGTAATTAATATAATCTGTGCTAACAGTGTTGTAGAATGCTCCTTGGAGACTGGACTTGGTAAACAAAGTCTCACCAGTGATTATTCCTAAGGGTCACAGCTATGCAACAGACAGTAGGTTTGTTCGAATGATTTATAAGGATGTGGGTGTTCTAATGGCAGTGATGGGGAGGGGGGTTTCATGCCATTTGCAGTTTACCTCATAACCTTTTCTTTTCACCCACCCCCTTCCTGGGTAGAAAACAGAAACTCACTTTGGGAAGGGGGCTACAGAGAAATAAACAGCAGGGGTAAGAGTGATTGATCTCTGCTCGCCTGCATTATCCTATTCTCTGTCAAAAAGAAATGCAATAACTTGAACCCCCTCTCCCCCATGCACAAACACTTGGTGACTGAGGCAAAACAGTAATTGACTTAAACCTACATGATGGGTCTGATTTTTGCCTAGAGACATTTCGGTTGTGCTAGATGATCGAAACCACAATGTCCCTCTTTGATGAAAGCTAGTAGCTTCATCGTGCATGCCCCTGGTTTCCCAAATACTGTAGCAGAAGGTTTTTCTGGCAATTAAATACTGCTGCCATGGAAGCACCTTTATTTGCTCAGGTCTTGACCTTTCCAAGAGGCAAACAAGGAACGGTTATAAATCATGGCACTTTGGTTTCTAACCCCTTACCCTTTCTTTTCTCTTCCTATGCTGTTCACACAGAAATGGTCGAGTTGGCTGGTTTTCTTCTGACTTATAACATGACAAGCAGCGCAGCTTGACTGTACTCAAAGTGACTTTAAACCATACGCTATTTTGGAATTTGGGCCTTTCTTGAAACAAATGCTGTTTGGTTTCTGAGATATATATAGCCCATTAGCTGACTAAGGAGAACTAGCATGCAACTTTGGAGTTATTCTGGAAACTTTGGTAATGCAGCCCATGTGCCTTGTGCACAGTAGAACTGTGTCTGGCTTTCTCGGTGTAAGTGCATGGGTCCTAGACTAGATCTCACTTTGCAATCCCTATGCAATGTTTCTTCAGCCTAAATACACTGAAATCAATGAGTTACTAGAGTAACGTTATGCTGCGCAAATCCAGAACATGCGAGAACCAAAAAATTCTGCCTTTGACTAGTATCTTTCAATGAGATAGAAAGAAAATGTTTTTAAGCTACCTTTCCGCCCATCTTGGAATCCATAATTGTCAGTTACCATGCTTAACTCTGGCAGATATTCAGTTCTAAGAACAATAAAAATATGGACAAACATGTGAAATTCCCTGGTGTAAAAAGAAATGAAAAATTAAACAGGCTAACAGTGCAATACTAAGGAGAGTGACTTCATTCTAAGCCTGTTTATTTACAAGTGCTTCAACTGGAGTATGGTAATTCTGCATTGGATTGCGCGGCAATTGGAAGTTTTAAAATCCTTTTTCAATTGAATTATTTTTAAATTTGGAAATTGAAATATATGCAATACTTACTGCCCTATAAAACCTGAGCTACTTTTACTGGTTTAACAATATAAAGTGCATCATTTCTAACTTAGTTAGTTCTATAAGAAAAACTGCCGGTATAAATAACAGATGAGATTTGCAAACACTCTATTTATTTTATTTATTTTTATTTTATAATCAAATTTATATACCGCCCCTCCCCCGAAGGGCTCTGGGCGGTGAACAACACAATCATAACAGCAATAACATTAAAATCCCAGTTAAAGCAGCGAATTAAATAAAATTACAGCGGCATCCGACAAAACTTCATAAAACGTAATACACCCACCCTGGAAACAGACCCAAAAAGCTGAGGGCCCCATAAAAATTAAGGGCCCAGAGCATAAAAAAGGAGGGGGAGGGCGCATTTCAGCGGTCAGCCCCTCCAAACGCCCAGTGGAACAATTCGGTCTTACAGGCCCTGCGGAACTCTCCAAGATCCCGCAGGGCCCGGATAGCTGGTGGTAAAGTGTTCCACCAGGCAGGGGCCAGGGCTGTAAAGGCCCTGGCCCGGGTAGAGGCCAACCGCATCATCGAGGGGCTAGGGACAAGTATCACAGTATCACAGCACTTGGTATTTTTAATTTTTGTCATTTGAGAAGTAAGAAAAAAATAAGTTGAAGGTAGAAAACAAATTGTGTAGTAACAGAAGTGTGTATTTAGACAGAAATACTGTTATAGAATCACAATAGGTAGAACAACCCAGCTGTTTGAGGTTTTTAATAATGTAATTTCTCAACAGATACCATTTTTGCCAAAATGATTTATATTTAAACAAAAATACATTCTTGAAATGTTGTATATGTCTGCAATATAAATAGCCATTATCATTGTCCAATGTTGTAGATTGTCTTACATAAAATGTTCGTCTTACATAAAAATGTTTGTCGCCGTGGCCAATTGGCCATGCTGGCAGGGGCTGATGGGAATTGTAGTCCATAACATCTGGAGTGTTAAAGGTTCGCCACCACAGTGATAGGAGCCTATATTATATAAGGAAGATCTGGTAATATCTATGATTAATCCTGCTATGTATTGGTCTGGGTTGAAAACTTGATTTTTAAAGTCTATTTGTGTTATATGTGTGTGGAAATATGTTGTAACATAGGTTCTTAGCAGCCTGTCTTATATCCTGCTCCTAACTTTATTACCCTGCCTTTTTCTCCTGTAAGGAGATTCAAGGTGGCTTACAAACTCCTTTTCTCTTTCCCTCCTCACAAGACACCTTGTGAGGTAGGTGGGGCTGAGAGAGTTCTGAACAAACTGCAACTAGCCTACGGTCACCCAGTGGGAATGTCGGAGTGCAGAAGCAAATCAGGTTCACCAGTTGAAGACTCCACTGCTCATGTGGAGGAGTGCGGAAATCAAACCTGGTTCTCTAGAGTCCACTTGCTGTTAACCACTACACCACACAACCTTCACTGATTGAAATGTACCGTCCGTAGCACTTCATCCTTGGCCATACCTGTCAGAGTTGGAGTGATATTAAAGTGTAAAAGGTAACCTTCCTTGAGGGCAATTGGATTATGTTGCTCAGTGTAATCAGAGAAAGGTTCCCTTACTGCTTCACTATCTGCAAAACATTTTTTTTTAGAGATGACCTGCTTACCTCTGAACTGCAGGTATTTTGAATACTAGTTCAAGTATCATTTCCCCTTTCTTTAACTGTCAGGAATGTTAAATTTCTGAATTTATAATTCAAATATATAAATATATATGTGTATCACATATCTATGTATGGCTAACAGGATTTCAGGATAGGGACAATTCTCTTTGGCCAATCACAGAAGGGGTTTTTTTGGCCTAGATTTCTTTCAGTTTTTTTCTGAGCATGGCCAACGAACTTACCATATAAGACGACTTTTTAATACAGGAAAATCTTTTCAAAAGTCGGGGGTCGTCTTATATGCCGGGCATCCCCCACCCCCTTCTCGGACTTGCCACCGCCTGGCCGATCGACTGGCCACTCCGGCGAGGGAGCTCCCTGCAGCCAGCCCGGCGACGACGAGGGTTCCCCACTCCTGCGCCTGATGGGTTGGGGGACTCCCGCAGCGGAGGGAACCCTCGGGGACGGCTCCTCGACAGCGGGGCTTCCCCCGTTCTCTCCCTGGGCTTGCCAGGGGACGGGAACTCCTCCGGGGGGACCCCCGTTGACAACCTCACACCAGCGGGGATCAGCGGCCTGACAAGCTGGAAGTCCCTCGTGATGGCCAGCAACGATGCAGAGGGGTTTTAGGGCATCTGGGGGAAGGGGAGGGGATAAAAGGAGGAAAAGAGGAAGAGACGGGACGGTGTGGTGGTAGGCGGGGGAAGGAGTGGGGGTTGTGGCTGACAGGGAAGGCGTGTGGAGGACAGAGACACGGGGAGAGGATTGGGAGAACATGCGTGGAGTTGATGAAGAGTGGGAGGGACTCAAAGGGGAGAGTGAGGGGGAGGGAGCTCAGGAGGTGTCCTGCCCCCATCGCACCTGACCTCCGGCCGGGGCGGATCCTAGCGTTGCCGCCGTCGCCGCATCCCGCTCTTCGACCCGCCCCCTTGATGATCGAGGCCGAGGCCACCCGGGGTGCCGCCGCCGCCACTCCTGTCCCGCCTGCCTCACTGACAATGTCGGCCGGGCCTCCCGCCGAGGCTGGGCGGGGAAGGCCACCTGGGGTGCCGCCGCCACTGCTGGGGCTCTGTCCCCCCCCCCGCAACGATCGGCCTGCCACCACCTCTCCCACCTGGGAGGCCGCAGGCCATTATGGTGTCACCTTGCCGCCTGCTGCCCAGCTGAGGTAGTCTTGTGATAATGCAGGAGTATGTGCCAAAATCTATATTTTAACTGGAAAAGGGGGGGGGGTTTCATCTTATACCACCAGTCGTCTTATACACCGGTATATACGGTAAATAGGAATCCTGGTTCCAGCAGACCCCAAGTAGCAATAGAGATGGTGAATGCCTATGGAGCTTAGGGCTTTCTTCAAATCCTCACTCTACCGTGGACGCTTGCTCAGGTGGGATTCTTTCCCCACCCTGTGTAACAGAGGACAGCACAGGCTGAAGTGCATTTTCTCCTGAAACGCATGACAAGTCTTAGTGTATTCTTCAGCACTTCTCTAATGATGAAGTAATTATCAATCTACTAGGAGATTCCCCTGATGTAAATCAAATGTACACCTGCTTTTTGCACGACACACAAACTCCAGAGTCTTCTGTCATGATTAATTTTTTTTTTCCTGAAAAGGCATCTAAAACATTATGCTTTTGGCTATGTTGCGTATTTGGTTCAGGCATGCCTTGGATTTGAAAGGGAAGTTGTTCTTGGGATAGACTGCTTTTCATTGGCTAGTAAAATGTATCCCTACAGATTTGATAGTGTGAGCCAGTTGGCAGAGAGGAAGGTTTTATAATCTAGAAGAGGGGAACTCTGATCCTGCCTATGCTACAGATTCACTGTCTTCACTCTCCTGGTTGGAGTGCTTGTGAGGGTCCTGAGCACAATGCTATCATCTCTGGTGCCAACTGGAGCATGAGAAGAGGGCGTACTCTGTGGAGAAACGAGTGTCTGAAGAGCCCTGCTCAGCCAAACAAAGGATCTCTCATGGTCAACATCATCTTTCCAGTAGTAGCTGGTTCTCACAATTGAGCAAGGATTCAAAGCCGGGCCTTATCAAAACCCGGGGCAGCAACTGAAGTCGTCACGTGCGACGCAAGGAATAGGCGAGACGCAGCGATATCATCCAGTGGAGAGAAGCCAGTAGCGGGCTAATCTGCCGTGCTCTGGTCCCTGGCACCTTTTATTAGGGTTTTCGGGAGGCGGGTTGAGAGGCGGGAGAGCGGGAGAATATTGGGCAATACATGAATCATAGGGGCTGCGTACGTGCGGGAGGAAACGCTCCTGTGTGGGCCTAATCCATACCTGGGGGTATGCACCTTTTGTCCCTTTGTCCAGGACATCTGGTGACCCGTGAGTCATGGGGGTCTTGTGATCTGTGAGTCTGCTTGCCCAGAGGGAAACAGATGGCGCAGGCATTCCTGTGCACTTTCTGAGACCCCATGAGGCTCGCTGGCTCACCCCAACAAGCAACCATTTTGCTGCAGCGATGGTCAAGGGACTGGGGCTACCCAGTACATCTCAATGACCCGACAACATTATGGTTTAGAAATCTTGTGGCAAACTTGAAGCTTAAAAAAAAAAGGCTCAGCAAGCTTACATCCTGTTTTGGCAAAACATTGATGTAATTTGCCTTTGGCGATAAACGAGAATTTGATGTTTTTGAAAATTAGCCGCAGTGCGTAAGCGGAGCAGTTAAAATTCCCAAAGGGGCCGGACAAGCTGCTAATGGTGAGGTTATTAAGTTGAAACATAATTTTTACAGTTGATAAAGATCTTAAGGACTTCTGCTTGATAAGATCTACAGGTGGTTTTTTTTAAGGAAAGAAAATGGTTCTGGCTGTTGCTTATGTTGCATCAGTCACAAACATTGCTAATCTCAGTTTGAAGAATTTCTCAGAGTTTAAGCACTAGGTAAGGAAGGAAAAAAACTCCAAATTCAACAAAACCCAGAAACTCATTTCAGTCTCACTGGGTAAAGGTCGGTTAATATATCCTAAATTTAAACAACAGCAAATATAAATAGCAGGGGGGAAGCTGCTAAAATAACCTCATGCCCATCCCTGGACACACAATGCCTGCCAGGATAAACATTGCCTCTAGAAATTACTCTAGCTTGAGCTTTGGCAAATGTCCAGGGAGAGTAAGTTCCAGAGCTGGAGATGAGCCAGTGTGAATGTCTCCCTTCTGCCCTAGCCTTTCAGGCCTTTTCTCTCCGGTGGCTGCTTCCTACTCCTGGCGCAAGGAAGAGGCGGCCTTGATGGAAACCTCAAACCTTTTGGAAGGGAGACTGAAAGGGGTAATAATCCGTGCAGCAGTTTCGCACATCAAATATAGCAAGTATACTTAGAGATGAAAGCCAGAACTCTCCTATTTGCTCTTAGAGGGTGCCGATGCACCATCCATCTTCCGCAAAAAGGTCTGAGGACTTTGTGCTCTGTTTGCGCAGCTGACACTCAAGGATGGCCTAAATAATTGTGATGCCTCGGGTTGGAAATCCTAACTGTGGAGGACACGCTCCCCCCCCCCCCTTGCTCAAGGCACCATCTAGATCGTGAAAAACTCTTGTTCAGCTTCCAAATGTTGCAGCAGAGTTGAGCGGGAGTGCTTCCAAATCTTTCTGATCCCTGGAGGCAGAATCCGTCTCCCCCACACAGTGATCTTTAACGTCACCCAAAACCTGCTTGCTGAAGGGGGTCACCTTATCCATCTTGCTTTTGAGTGGGGCCCTAGCGCTTGGCGGAAAAACTGGAAACCTGAATTGTTGACTTGTGATCAAAGCGAAAGAAATGTTTTAATTATGTAAGTAGCACTGTGCTGTCTGTAGCAATGCATGATGACAATATTTTTCAAAAACTACAAAGACAGGTCTTCGCTCCTACTGTTAAGAATCAGTTAGCACCTTGAAGCTTTTACATTTTTTTTAAAGTAAAAGTGCTGTTTGTGGATGCTTTTTTGTTTTGAGGGGTTTTTTTTCACTTGGGCTGCAACCTGAATCTTTTTATGTAAAGTCAGGGAGCCAGTCGGAGGTTGTTCTTCAATCTTAATTGATTCCTCCACCCTGCTGTTATGCTGAAGAAAGAGTTCAGCACCTCTGCTGGGTAAACTTTAGTCTCTTAAAATGCCTTCCACTTGTTTGCTTTCTCAGTGCAAAGTAGAGATGAGCAAGTTAATAACTTGCTTTAGAAGTTAACTTAGCTGAAATAGTAACTGAAGAAGTCACATGGCAAAATTGAGAAGTAAAAAACAATTTTGGCTCTAGAAGTCTTCCCACCCCACACACAGCGTTTTTATTAAGCTTGCAACAGGTAAAGCAGGCGTTAGAATTACCTAAATACAATTTCACCTAGTGTCGTCTGGGAAATGTTTCTTCATTCACTTTGATTTTCCAACAAAGTTTTTAATTGCTCTTGTATGATTGGTCTTAGAAAATGCCTTTTTTGGTTGTTTCCAATAGTACTCAGCAGCCATATATCTCTAGACAACGCATAACTTTTTCCATTCAGGTTGCGATATGTGGGGGAGAAGGAATACGAAGAGAGACAGTGTCTGAGTTTGTTTGGTGTTTTGCCAGAGGTCACAGAGTCTACAGAGCCGAGACTCTTAAGAGAAGGGGACAGATTTCAACTTGAAGGCAAACTGGTTAGAGCAGTTTGTAGGTGGGTGCCCCTGCACTAAGCAAGAGCCATTATTATTTTAATTTTGTAGGCATTTTTATGTTATAAAGTAGGCCACTGCTCTAGCCCTGAAGATCACCACTTCTGTTGTAATTGTATTGTATGGAAGATATTAGGATATGGCCTACATCAGTGATGGTGAACCTTTTTGAGTACCCAAATTGCAACCCAAACCCCACTTATTTCTCGCGAAGTGGTACGCACATGTCATGCTCAGTGGCCCAGGTCAGTCTAGATGTGTGTGTGTGGGGGGGAGGGGGAAATCACCCCCCCTTGACGAACTCTGTGTGTGCGTGCCCACAGAGAGGGCTCCAGTGCCACCTCTGGCACCCGTGCCATAGGTTCGCCATCACTGGCCTACATCTACAAATAATATAATGCTGCAAATGAAAACTGGCTTAAAAAAATTGTAGCTCTCACTGCTAGCCCTGGGAATTGTGCGTTCAACCACATTAACTGATGCTAGACGTCTGAGGGTCATTGGGTGAAAAGCCATGTTGGTTACATTATGTAAACTGAATTTCCATTAGCCCTCCTTGTTTCTAGTTCTAATAACTTCCCTCGGAAGCTTTTCCTCACACAGCTGTATATTGTATTTTGGGAGTAGTTTATTGCATTTTTAGGAAAGCATTTTTCAATGAATGAACAATACACTCCTATTTTAAAGTGTTAAAACTGACATTCTGTCCTAGTTTTATAAAAAGCATGCAAAACATTTACATTTGGAAGATGTGCAAATTTTCAACTTTTTTAAAAAAGAGTCCAACTACATGGCAGACCTAAGATCAGAGTGAATAGCAACTCCTAAATGGAAAGTGTTTGTGTAGCGTGGGTTAGGGGGAGAGATTGGTTTGAATTGGAGCTGGGTCTAGTCCTCCGCTATTTACTGTTTCCAGAATACAGTCTTTTTTTCCAATAGCTACTTGGAGTGGGAAAACACTAGAAAAAACAAGTTAACTTCCTACTTGCTACCCCCCTTTCCCAAGTCTGCTTCTGCCTCCAGGAAAATCGGAGGAAATCTTTAATCCCTTATACCACAGATCTGTAAATAAGGATTAAAGCACATGCAAGTTGAGTTGGTAATTGTTCTGGTGTCATTAAATACTATTGGTGGGTCATAAACACTATAAATATAAACCACATAGGTAGAATGCTCAACTGAGTTGGAGAATCATGACTCATCTTCTCCTGCCTCACCTTCATGTGTCTGTTGGCTGTATCAACCAGTAATGAATGTCCCTTCAGCAGGGACAGAGCAAGGAACTGGGGTATTTGGTAGACCGCCAACCTGGGCTTTATCAGATGAGAGAGAATATCTAAACCCATTATGACTGCTTTTCTGTCCTAGCATTGTAACTGAACTGTAGTGGTTAAGAGCCATGCACCTTAATCTGAAGAACCGGTTTGATTCCCCACTCCTCCACATGAGCGGTGGAGTCTTATCTGATAAACTGGATTTGTTTTCTGCTCCTACATATGAAGCCTGCTTGGTGACCTTAAGCTCGTCACAGTTCCTCAGAACTCTCTCAGCCCCACCTACCTGACAAGGTGTTCGTTGTGGGGAGAGGAAGAGAAAGGAGTTTGTAAGCCACCTTGAGAAAGATGGGGTATAAATCCAAATCTTCTTCTTGAAACTTCTCTGGCTGCAGGTTTGCTTGGTCCTCTCAGCAGCTTTCAGTGCCATCAAGAATGTCATCTTTCTGGAATATTTGGCTGAAGTGGGGATATCAAGAATCATGGGGAGGGGGAACCCCAGTTGGTTGGTTGGTTGGCTGGTTGGCTGGTTGGTTGGTTGGTTGGTCGGTCGGTTGGTTAATGGCACCAGAAGGTGTGGTATTTGGAGGACTTCTCTTTTCCCCATGGCGTCTGTGCTGTGGACTTCCACAGGGTTCTTCTTTGTCCTTCAGCTTTATGAAACCTCTTGAAAAGGTTATTCCCAGATCTGAGTTGAAGTATCGTATATACACTAGTGCTCAGCCCTAGTGCTCTCTTTCCTTAGAATAGCGTGTGTCAGTGGAAGTTTTAAACGATTGTTCGGAGTTTGTAATGGGTTGTCTGAAGGCCAGTAAACTAAAGCTCAGTCTAGAGGTGAATGAACTGTTGTTTGACAATAATACAGCCAGACAAGGAGCCAGATTGGGATGGGGTTACATTGTCCCTGAAGGAGTGCAGTTGCTATTGGACCCATGCCTTCAGATGAATTCTCCTTTGTAGCACAAAGAACTTTAGGTTACTTTCCTTGGCCCATCAGCACTAGGACCTTTGCTTATAAAATGTAATTTGTGCTGCCCTGCCTGAACCCTGGCCAGTGCCCTCCCCGGGGTGCCTTGGGCACTTGGCCGGGGCCCTTCTGGCCCTCCTTGCTTGGGGCCAGCAAGAGGGTCAGGAAGGGGGCACTAGGCAGGCCACTGGTGGCAGGGATGCAAGAGGATGGGAAAGATCTTTTGCAGCTGGAAAAATATCTCTACGGGATCTATGGAACGTTGAGAGGGATCTGCCTGAAGAGGCTGTGAGGAGATGGGCAAATGAGCGGTGAGTTGTGTGTGTGTGTTGGGGGGAAGGCGGGCAGGTCCAACTTGGTGTTTGGGCCAGCAAGACACTGGGCACTAGGAACCAGTGGGAGCATAGGAAGGAGGTCCAGGAAGTGGCAGTGAATGAATTCAAAAATCTCCTGAGATCTTTTGGTGAGACAGAGCTTAATCCGTGGTGGCAAACCTTTGGCACTCCAGATGTTATGGACTACAATTCCCATCAGCCCCTGCCAGATTCTGGCAAGGGCTGATGGGAATTGTAGTCCATAACATCTGGAGTGCCAAAGGTTCGCCACCACTGGCTTAGGTTGTTGAGAATTTTAGGTATCATGAAAATGTGTATCTTACCCTTGGTAGATGAGAACCTTATATTCTGCTGGTTTTTAAAATTAATTGTATTCTGCTTTTTGTTGGTTTTGTACCTTTGTCTGCAAGCCAGCTTGAGAAACTTTACAGATGAGGCAGGCATAAAACAATTTATATATACATCGAGCCCATATGTCCCAGAGTACATGGATCTTCTGCCTTCAGTATATTTGCACACATCACAGTTTTAAAGGGTACATGTGAATTAGTGTATGCAGTTACCAACTGTTGTAGAAGGAGGAAATGGGGCACCAAGGTGCTCATCCCTCCCATGACCCCTGTGCAAAGCTGCTTTCTTGTGTGTTTTCCTCAGCTGATTTTAAGCAACATGAAAACAGCAAGCAATATCTTGTTCATCTTAATTAACCAGATGTTGGTCTAGATGTTATTTCACAGTTCAGGCTCTCCTGTCCTTTGCATTCACATCACTATTATTGAATGAGCCCCATTAGATTACCTCCTCCACAGCAGTTCATAGGACAGGTTTACTGCTGCAAAATGTCAAAATAAGGATGTTCCATGCTCTGTTTGTTTCTGCTCCATGGTTTGACGAATCCTTCCAGTTGACCTGCTTTATTTAATTACCAGGCTGTGAGAAAGCTGAAAAAAAAACCTTGGGCTGTTTTAATTAGTTACCTTTTGTAACTATACTTGGAAAACTGAAGTAGTTTGACTCTATGTACCTAAATGGAAGATAGTGCATCTTGCCTAGATCCTATTGCTTTCTTTATCTAGAGTGTGCCTATGCAAAATGTATTTATATATGTGTGTGTGTGTGTGTATTCTCTCCCATGAGAACTAAAAGCAACTTTCAGCATTCTCCCTCCTGAATATAACCTCACAACAACAACCCTGTGAATGTAGATTAGGCTTGAGAGAGTGGCTGTCCAAGGCCACCCCCAGTGAGCTTTCATCGCAGAGTGGAGATTTGTGCTGAGGTCTCCCAGATCCATCATACCAGCTCTCAGTGTTTAGAAATGTAAGATATTATGTGGTTATAGTGGGGAGCTAAAAGGGGAACTCGCTTATGTTTAAAATATGATTGATTCTGATACAGTGGAACCTCGGTTTTCGTTGGCAATCTGTCCGAAAAGAATCGATGAAGATTGAAACCGATGAAAACCGAGGCAAACTTTTCCATAGGAATCCAATTAAATCCATTCTAGGCACTCCAAAAAACATACCAAAAACACATTTTTTGGTGACTAAACGTAGTGTTTAATGCTGAAAACTGTAACAAACAATAACACTAGGACCAGCTTCAGAGCCAGTGGACCAATGTCGCATCAGAAAGCTGTCCAAAGAGGTCTGTTTCTGACGCCTCTTTAAGATTTGTCTGAAATGGGGCAAGACATTGTAATTAAACAAGTTGCAGACACGGCTTGCAACAGCTTTGTCTGGGTGATTTTTCTCCACAAACCCCTGCACCTTACTGCAAATTGATGAAAACCGAGGCAAATCGATGAAACCGAGGCAAATAGATGAGAACCGAAACCGATGAAAACTGAAGGCAATGAAAACCGAGGTTCCACTGTATATTATTGTAATAGAAAATGACAATATACAATAGCCATTACGTGAGTGTGTGTAAAATTGCATAATTACCATATATCTCTGAAAATGATCAAGTGCACACATAGTGATTGGAGATTTTTGGGTGGAAGAGAAAAGATTACTAATATGCAGGCTAATTTATCTGTAAATCAGTTAAAATTCAATATCAGTTTAACTCTTTCATAAACCAATGCCAAAATACCATATGTATTATCACGTATAATCAAGATGGATTTGATTTATATTACTGGTCAGTAAGATTAGATTGTTTTCTACATAAAGGCTCACTGTTGCTGTATGACACCCTGAGCCAACTTGGAGAAGGGCGATTTATAAATTCAATAAATAATAGCATTAATAATTTTAATATCTACAACCAGGTGAAAGTTTCATTTTTTAAATATTAGTTTTACACTTACATTAAATTGCTGATTTGGTTCTATTACTACGAAGAGAGCCAGCATGGTGTAGTGGTTAAGAGCAGGTGCACTCTAATCTGGAGAACAGAGTTTGATTCCCCACTCTTCCACTTGAGCTGTGGAGGCTTATCTGGTGAACTAAATTAGCTTGTGCACGCCAACACATGCCTGCTGGGTGACCTTGGGCTAGTCACAGTTCTTCAGCGCTTTGTTTTTTGGGGGAAGGGAAAAGAGATTGCCCCACCCAACTCACAGGATGTTTGTTTGGGGGGGGGGGGAAGGGAAAGGAGATTGAGGAATATAAATCCAAACTCTTCTTCTTCTACTAGTTATTTCACATTGCAATAATGTTGTAATTATCTACATACTCACTGTTGCTAGTACAATTTTAATATTTACAACCAGATGAAAGTTCCATTTTTTCATATTACTTTTACAGTTACATCAAATTGCTGCTTTGATTTTACTATTAGAAATACCGTATATACTCGCGTATAAGCCTAGTTTTTCACCCCTGTTTTAAGGCTGAAAAATGCTCCCTCGGCTTATACACGAGTCACCGCTTATCAGCCGGCTCTTCAGGCCTCTGCCAAGGCTGGGGGCGTGACCTGGACGACCTCCCTGTGGCTGCACAAGCCGCTTGTTGCTGCCCTCCTGGAAGGGGAACCCTGGCTGGCTGGGCTTCCTCAAACCCTGGGAGGCAGAGGGAGCTCCTTATTTGGGCAGTGACTCCCCCTGATGTCATTGCCCAAATAAGGAGCTCCCTCCACCTCCTGGCTGGGTTTGAGGTGGGTTTTTATGCAAGTTATTATGGAGGACATTTTTGCTGTTGTTTTTTATGTAATGCAACTGCATTTTTCAGAGATACATACTTTGAGCAGATTCTTGCAAACAGGATGGATTACTCTAATTTGCCATGAAATAAGGCGATTTTTAGAACTGATGTAAATAGTTTCCTGAGAAAGACCACGTGGCAATTGGTTGCTTTAAAATTACAATGTCACTGATTTACTGTTAAATAGAACCTGTGTACTACCTTGGTTTCATGGTTGACAGTCTGTTTCACTGTCAGATCAGGTTTGAATCTCCACTCTACCATGGGCGTTTGTTGGATATCGTTGTGATAGTCATACATTATCAACTTAATCTACTTTATAGGGTTGTTGCAAGAATAAAATAGAGGAGAGAATGATCTAAGGCAAACCACTTTGGGTCCCCATTGGGGAAGAAGAAGGGCAACGTGTGATTGGTGTTTGGAATATGCTGCCACAGGAGATGGTGATGGCCACTAACCTGGATAGCTTTAAAAGGGGCTTGGATAGATTTATGGAGGAGAAGTCAATCTTTGGCTACCAATCTTGATCCTCCTTGATCTGAGGTTGCAAATGCCTTAGCAGACCAGGTGCTCAGGAGCAGCAGCAGCAGCAGAAGGCCATTGCTTTCACATCCTGCATGTGAGCTCCCAAAGGCACCTGGTGGGCCACTGCGAGTAGCAGAGAGCTGGACTAGATGGACTCTGGTCTGATCCAGCAGGCTAGTTCTTATGTTCTTATGGTTATAAATGTAATAACTTAATGGAAGGTCCAAAAGTTCTGATTAGCAGACTATATGCTTCTTCCTCTAGGTCTACTCAGGGCAAGATAGGTGAATTGTTGAATTAATTGGCAGGCTTCATATTCACAAAGAAAGATTACGCCAGCTTGGTGTAGCGGTTAACAGCAGCAGAATTTTATCTGTTGAACTGGATTTGTTTCCCTGCTCCTACACATGAAGCTTGCTGGGTGACCTTTCGCTAGTCACAGTTTTCTTTGAAATCTCTCTGCCCCACCTACTCACACGGTGTCTGTTGCGGGGAAAGGAGAGAAGGAGTTTAGAAGCTGCTTTGTAACTCCTTACAGGAGAGAAAAGCTGTGTACAAATCCAATCTCTTCTTCTCTTTTCTTACCTTTAAAGGAAGCGCCAAGAACTTTCCAGAAGAGTTTGCAGTCTCTTAAATGTTAAAACAAGTGTATGACTTAGCAATTGCTGTGTCCAGTAAGAAGCACACAATAATAGATGCAATGTCTTATCCACTGTGTCATATCCAAGACACTTGATATGGCCATGAGATATTTTGATTCTGAATTGTTGTAAATAGCTTTATTGGCCTACACAAAATCCAGAAAAAGAAACAAAATCACGTAATATCTTTTATTGAGGGTGACTCAAGTGACCCAAAACATTGTGCAAGTTTTTGGTTTCTGAAGAACCTTTCATCAGTCAGACGTTCCAAAAAGTAAAAACTGAAGGGAAAAAGAACAATTTTCCAGATTTTAAAATCCTGCCAGGGTTGCCTTTGCTGGAAGACATTACATTTTGATTGCTCTAGGTGTGGGATACCAACATTTGCATTCTTGGAAGAGGATGAAACAATCAATGGTGGAAAATCTAATTCAAAAAAACCCAAAATTGAATCCAGCATGGTCCAGATGTTACCCAAAACTAAGCGAGAATCCATTAACTGTCATTTCATTTTTATTAGGAAAGAGCTCAGACTGTCATTGGAGCTCAACCTTAGAATAAGATCCTAGTACCAGATAATAATGCCCTGACTTAGAAAGCCCCAGGCTAGACTGATCTCATCAGATCTCAGAAACTAAGCAGGGTCAGTCCTACCCTACTATTTGGATGGGAGACATCCAAAGAATACTACGGTCATGAGACGGAGGCAGGCAATGGCAAACTCTGTGTTCGTTTCTTGCCTCAACAACCCTACAGTGTCACCCTAGGTCAGTTGCAACTTGATGGCAAAAAAATCACAACCAAATAATAGTTACCTACAGTCTGCCCTTGGGCTCTTTAACTTTACTACAAAGAAAGTCCTGCCTATCATCGTGTCCTTTCTGTAGAGTGGAGAACTTGGGCATCTACTTTTTAACAATGAACTCATAAATATGCTGCTTGTTAATTATTAATGCTAGAAGGAGGAAAATGACCCATTAATACTTAACTAAGAGGGGGTTTGCCATAAAGCTAAAGAAAAAGTTTTTCATTTTGCCCTGGTGAACCTTGTTTTTATTACCTCTGTTATAAACGGGGTAATGATTTCCCAAGCCTTCTTGAAAGTGGTACTTTTCCCTGGAGTAGATGGTAAATGTTTAAAGGGAAGCTTGTGAGTGCTTAATCTTGACTTTCAGACAGTCTAGATCAGTGGTTCCCAAACTTATTTGGCCCACCGACCCCTTTCCAGAAAAAATATTACTTAGCGCCCCCTGGAAATTAATTTTTTTAAAATTTTAATAGCAATTAAACAGAAAGATATATGTATTAATGTTTCTACCTGTGGCCATCACCGCCCCCCTGTATTGCTGCAGCACCCACCGGGGTGGCGGGGGTGGCGCCCACTTTGGGAATCACTGGTCTAGATCAATGTTTCCCAACTTGTGGATCAGGGCCCAAAGTGAGTGGGGGGCAGCCCTCTATAATGGTCCCCCTTGCCCTTTTCATTGCTCCCTTCTGCATTTTGGAAACCAAGATCTGACCCTGGAAACAGTATCTTCCATGTCATACATTATTCTTTTCTGTATTGAATATATATGTTGATTAAGTAAAGAGTACAGTGCGTTTCTTAGACTCTTGGGGGGACTGGAGGGTGTAAAGGAGAAAAAGAGGTCAAAGGCTGAAATGTAATCTCTGTATGAAATAGTTGTACATTTCAGAATTCCATTTGCTTTAGGATTCATGGTGCGGTCAGCTGCGCCCACTGCGTGGTGTTTGTTGGCTTTCCAAAAACACCAAATTAGTCACTGTAGAAAATGGAATGTGAAACTAGATGGGTGCCAAAGTCATAGTTTGCCTAGGGTGCCAAAAAACCTAGAGTTAACTCCAGATGGGTCACCACACTGTGTAAATTTTGGGTTTGTGGGTGATAATACCAAAAAGATTACCAACTAGTAGTCTAGATAAAGATATATGCTTGTATAAATGATGGAACGTGAACATAAAATGTATGCATTTTTAAAAGAGGAAATTGATGTGGCTTGCAAGACATGGATCGAAGACATGATGTATCTAACTCAGGGGTAGGGAACCTGCGGCTCTCCAGATGTTCAGAAACTACAATTCCCATCAGCCCCTGTCAGCATGGCCAATTGGCCATGCTGGCAGGGGCTGATGGGAATTGTAGTTCCTGAACATCTGGAGAGCCGCAGGTTCCCTGCCCCTGATCTAACTCAACTAACCCCACTTGGTTACTCAGTCCTCCACCAATCCTGCACAGATGTTTGAAGAAGAGTGATTGCCTCCTTCCTCCATGAATCCTTCAACTTCTGCAGGCTTCCACTACAAATTGTAGTTAGCATTGCTTATTTGTTCTTATGTTGGGAGTTGAGGTTAGATTAAGTTTTCTGTTTGTTTACTGCCACCCAGCTACCCAGTGGCCATCTTCTGTGAGTTGGCAGAAGTGGTCTGATACTGCAATAGAGAACTCCAGACTGATTGTTCTAGGTGACTTCAATGTTCATTCTCCTCCGCAGGGCCAGCCCGAGATTTTATAGCCTCTTTGACTGCCCTGGGCCTCTTTCTAATCATGGCAGGTGCAACACATGAAAAAGGCCATACCTTAGACATTTGATCATTTGCTTTGAGCTTCTGAAGGGAGGTCTTATTTCAGGTTTTGAGATTCAGCTTGAACTGTATTTGGACTACTGTCTACTGAAGACATGATAACCACAAAAAGGGGCCCCCAGTTAAGCCCCCCTTTTTGTGGAGGCTCACAGATCCTTCTGGATTCCAAAAATGAACTGGGAGAATATGGGATTCCAAACATTTGTCCTGTTAAATCTGCAGTGGAAGCTTGGACCGGTGCCATTGACATGACTGCCTCTTGTCAGCCTCTCCTGCCTTTAGAGAAGGGGTCTGCAACCTGCAGCTCTCCAGATGTTCATGGACTACAAATCCAATCAGCCCCTGCCAGCATGCTGGCAGAGGCTCATGGAGAGCTGGAGAGCTGCAGGTTGCAGACCCCTGCTTTAGAGAGAAAGCCAGTCCTGAGGTTTACTGTGGAGCTGAGTAACAAAGAGAGGTGGAAAATTCACACCAAATCTGACATCATACTGCAGTGTCCATTGCAAAAACTTATAAGGCAATGGTGATAGGTGGCAAATATTTTTCTGCAGCCATTGAATCAGCTGCCTTCCAGATGTTTAAGGTGTCCTGTCACCTGCTGGCTCTTATGTCTGAACTTTCACTGTCTCAAGAACTGGCAATTAGCTGTAGCCCCTTCGTTGATCCCATAGTATCAATATGCTGTAACCTGAATGGCACTGCTAAGACACGGCTGGCAGATAAAACGTTCAATACACCCTCTGGTCTGATTAAGGACTATTTAGACTTCGTTACTGTGATGAATATTGACAGGATTCTTGGGATCCTTGGAGGCCATCACATGCACACTTGGCTTTTGACCATCCTGGCTACTAAAATCCTGCAAAAGCCACACAAATGAACCCTTGATGACTATCATAAATTGGTCACTAAGCCAGGGCACTTTCCCTCAAGCGCTCAAACAAGCAGTGATCCATCCACTATTCAAAAAACCATCCCTAGATTAAAAATGTTGTTGCTAATTATTGGACAGTTGCCAGTGTCCCCTTTCTAGGCAAAATGACTGAGAGAACAGTAGCAGATCAACTTCAGGTGTTCCTGTATAGCTGCCAGGTGTTGGACGCTATCCATTCTGGTTACAGGGCAGCCAAGGGAACAGAAATGGCTTTAGTGCCATGGTGGCGAACCTTTTGAACTCCAGATGTTATGGACTACAATTCCCATCAGCCCCTGCCAGCATGGCCAAAAGGTTCGCCACCACTGCTCTAGTGGCTTTAGTTGATGACTTCTGCTTGAGTGTGTACAACTAAAGTCATCAACTAAAGCCTCTTTTACTCTTCCTGGATCTGTCTGCAGCTTATCACACAGTAGACCGTACTATCCTGTTGAGGTGTTTGGAGGCAGAAATAGGTATTGGGGGATGTGTCTTGGGCCGTTTTAGTCTTTCCTTGTGAATCAGGCTCAAAGAGCTGTTGGTGGAAACTAGCTATCTTCAGTTTGAGAGTTATCTTGTAGAGTTCTGTAGGATTCAGTTTTATCTGGCAATGTCTACTTGAAACCTTTAGGAGAAATCATGGCATTGGAACTGAATGTCATCAATATGTGGGTGACACCCAGTTTTACACCTCTCTGTCAAAATCCCATGGTGATGTAGTAGAAGTCCAGAGCTGCTGCCTGACAGCTATGGCCGAACTCCTGAAAGCAAATAAATTGAAACAGTTCCTGGACAGGACAGAAGTGATGCTAGTTAGGAAGGCAGATGTCTCGAAGGCCATTGTGCTTCCCACTTTTGAGGGGGCTTAAAGGCTTGCTGGCTCAGATAAGAATTTTGGGGCTATTGTGGATCAAGTATTACTTCTGGAGAAGCAGGTTAATGCAGCTTTCCTCCTACTCAGTCCATCATGCAAGATGGCCCTCTCCTTGGACTAGGCTACTGTAATGCACTCTACATAGGTCTCCCCTCAGAATAGATTTTGAGACTCTTCCAAATGCTGCAGCTAGGTTATCGGGAGTGAGTAGGAGCATGCACATCACTTCCATTCTTGTTTCATTGGCTGTCCAACAACTACCTGGCTCAAATCAAGGTTTTACCTATCCCATACAAAGAAGCTCTTCATGGCCTTGATCTCACTAATCTGTGGGACAATCTCTCTCTCTCTCTCTCTCTCTCTCTCTCTCTCTCTCTCTCTCTCTTCCCCCCCCTCTCCCCCCTCTCCTCCCCTCTCTCTCTCTGCTCAGCCATGCCGACTTCACTAATCCCAGCAAGGCCTTCTGCAGGTTCAGTCCTGCAATTGGGCAAAATTGATAATTGCCTGTGCTTATGCATCTCTGTTGTGACCCCCACCTTTTGGAATTAGACTCCTTGGCAAAGTTAGGAAGCTTCCCAGTCTCCAGACTGTCAAAATAAAACTGCACTGTAATAAAATAGTTCAGAAAGTTTCACGGTTAAGGGGAAGGGACTGGGATCCACACCCCTATATTGCTACCTAACCCTTAGTATGCTCCAGATTATGTACTTTCTCCACCACTTAACATACCATGTTTAAAGCTCATTCTTTGTTTCAGCTCTGTTTGGGATTTTTGTTTGTTTTCAGTTTTCTGTAATCCAAACATTATTGTATTTCTCACTGGATGTCCCATCCTGTTGATTGTACTTGGTTTACACTATGTAATCCGCCTTAAGCCGCGGCGCAAAAGGTGGACTGTAAATAAATAAATGAGTTCATCCTTGTATATCCTGAACACATCCATTGAATTACACCATGCTTTTAAATAAGAGTATAAGTTATTGCTGATTCCATTCATTTCGTTTTGGAAACCCGACTCTTCCTTTGTTTGCTCTGTGGCATTAATAAATCTCCAAGATTGTAATCTCTCGCTCATATGTAATTGTAATGTGGTGTGTTTGAACTTTGCATTGACAATTCTGAACGTAGACGAAAGCAAATGTGCAAATAGTGTAACCCAAACAGGGACCATACGTTTTTTGTGTGAGGAACTGTAGAAAGATTAGTCAACAATACAGCATTGTCCGGAGAGTCAATTAAGCGTGTAGGTTTAGTGAGCTTGAGAACAAGCCCTAGCATGTGACTCTATAAATAACAATTTCACAACAAACCCAAGCTTGATAAGTGGGCCATAAATCTGGGCAGTCAGCCTACCATGCATTTTTAATGTCAGCCCTGGCTGTCCCTTTACTTTGAATCAGCTGCGGGGAGATGGGTGAGAAAATTATGGGTAGTTGGAGTTAAATAAACTCCAGTTGTTGCCTTCCTCATTTTTTTTCATTGTTCTGTTTTGTGAATTTGCTGTGTGTGACTAGCTTCCACCGTATTGTATAATGGTTCATCTTGTAGGTTTTGGTTTTAATCAAAGACTTCGGGTCATTACAGTGCTGAGTAGGATTTAGGATTTCTTAGCTGTGCAGCCATGTAACTTTGGCCATACAAGATGTTACCTGACTTAGTTTTCCCTTTCCCCAAGCGAAGCCTCACAGAGAGGCAGCAGATTGGGATTTTGCTTTAAATTGGATCTGTGGAGAGAAGCCCCCTTCTTTGAAGATACTTTCTCTGCAAACGTGCAAGGTGAGATGGGGAAATGAATCTGCACTTCAAGGATGTCCACTCCCTTTCTCTGCTGTCTGCCACTCGGGTGGAGGAGTGGGGGAATCAAAACCGGTTCTCCAGATTCGAATCCACCTGCTCTTAACTACTACACCACGCTGGCTTTCTCTTAACATTATGAGAAGACGTTACTGGGAAAGACAGTTGTGCTAGGAGAAGCAGATAGTGTCAGGAGAAAAGAAGAAGAAGAATTTGGATTTATATCCCCCTTTCTCTCCTGCAGGAGACTCAAAGGGGCTTACAATCTCCTTGCCCTTCCCCCCTCACAACAAACACCCTGTGAGGTAGGTGGGGCTGAGAGAGCTCCGAGACGCTGTGACTAGCCCAAGGTCACCCAGCTGGCGTGTGTGGGAGTGTACAGGCTAATGTGAATTCCCCAGATAAGCCTCCACAGCTCAGGGGGCAGAGTGGAGAATCAAACCCGGTTCCTCCAGATTAGATACATGAGCTCTTAACCTCCTACACCACTGCTGCTCTTGATGGGAGTTGGATTGTAGGCTAATTCTACTCATAATTAGGAGATTGCCAAAAATGCAGTTTGGAAGTAACGAGATGGAAGAGCAAGTATATAAACCCGTGGTGCTTTGAATCTTATTTGTGAGGAAGAAACTATCTCTGCTCTGCCCAGGTGTCTGCATTCAGATGTCCTGACAAATCAGATGTCTTCAGTTATAAATCCCAAGCAGTGTTCAGTTGTCTTCTACACATGAGGCTTTGCCATTAACTAAGCAGGCTCTACCATTAACCAAGTCTGTCCTTTTTGCAGAGTAGCAGAGATTCGTTTTGCAGTGTCTGTACACACCTTGTGGCTGTAACTGTGACACCCTCAGTAAAATGGGTGAAGCCCTAGTATTAATTTTTCCGTGTGGCAGGTTCCTTCCGCCTGTGTTTCCTGGTATCTAAAATACAATCTATCACAATTCCTTCCTCATCCTTTATCTTGGAAGATGTCTAGTAACTCCTATGTCATGAAATTGCTTACTCCCAAGTTCTTGTTTCTTCTGCCTCTGAAAAAGAAGTTGGTTGTGTGGAAACTGTAACATGAGACACAAGCTGAAAAGGGAGCCAGAGATTTGCCTTTCAAGAGCAGATTCTGTATTAAAGGAGTGAGAGCCAAACTCTTTGTAAACAGCATGTAGCAGGAGATCCAAAATATTTAATTTGGCTCTTGAAGAGCCTGGGATAAATTGCTGATAAGTTTTTCCATAAATACACACGCTTCATCAGTTGATCTAAATTAGCATGCATTTTTCCCCAAAGCTCATTGTGAAGTCATTCTCTTGAGCTCTTTTCCAGTAAAAGTAGTAGTTCATTACTTGGTGTTTTTAATCAACGACAGTAGGGATGTGACTCCTTTTTAATGAAGACTGAAACCCAGGGATTTCCCCCCAAAAGTAGAGGGAAAACCTGAAGTAGAAAGATGAGATGGTATCAAAGATTTCAGTGATTCGTAAACTTCAGTCTGCAGTTCGTTTTCAGGTAGTCTGCTGAATTGTAATGGAAAATGTTGGGGGGGGGGGAGAGAATGACGACAGGAAAGCTTCTGCCAGAATGAACAATTACAGTTTTGGCCTTCTGGGCTGACGGACGTTATATTGTAAAACATGTATAAACCTAGCCATTTACTATTTACTCCCTAGCGGTGTTGCCACTGACATATGCAGAAGGAATTTTAATTCAGTAGAATTTTTGGTGGCCTCTCCTGTGACAACCCGCTGTTAACAGAAGTTAATGTATGTGTTCGCAAAGATGACTGGAGAGCTTTCTCACAAACCTCCTTTCATTCGTACCAAGTATTACCGCACTGCAGACCTGACCATAGGAGTATCCAGTGACCAAGTAGCAGAGGTCCCTTTCACAGAAGCTTGTGCTTTAACAATTATCCCCAGTTCCAATGCTATTGATCTGACAAGAATGATAGATCTGTCAGACAAGGAAAACAGTGATGCCAGGCCAATCCCGGTTGGGGATAAAACTATAAATTCAGTTGTTACAGTCACAACCAGATCACTGGTGCAACAAATCATTCAATTTAGTTATGTCATGGAGTTTACCAGTCTTCCCTTGGACTGGTTCCTTCCTTCTTCCAGATCTCTCAAGAAAGAAAAACACAAAAGAACCTTAACCACCATAGAAATCTCATGAAAACTAGAGCAATGGACCTGTACTTCCCTGCGAGTATTGGTCAGCAGTCTACTCCATATTTTCCACAGTTCTCAAGAAAAACAGGGACTGGCGAGCCATTCTAGATCTAATATATGTCAACAGCTTTGAGGCACAAAGACATCCATATTGAGACCTTACTCTCAATCACCAAAGCCCTTATTCCTGGGGCCTTTATGACCTTCATCAATCTCACAGAAGCATTTCCGCACATCCTTATTTAGGTTCCTCAGATTCTCCTACTAAGTTTAACATTTCCAGTTCAAAGCTCTGCTGACTTCGGCTCTTCAAGTGTTCTCCACGTTGTTGGTGACACTAGCAGCCCTCACTCAGGGACAAGTAATCCAGATTCATCCATACCTGGACAATATCCTGATTTGTTCCCCAATCAAGGAAAAAGCGATCAAGGACACAAGCTGGATCATACAGATATTGAAAACTTATAGCTATCTTTTGGACAGAAAAAAAGCAAACTCCCAGAGACTACAGCATCTAGGGATCATCATTGACACTCAAAACATGTTATTTCTTCTGGAAGAAAAAGCCAGCCAGATATTGAGCTTGGCCAAGGTCACTGCCAAAACCAAGTCAGCTTCCAATGCTGCCTTTGACCATCAAGTCTCAGTAGAAGAGATGTAAGGCAGCCATGTGGTCCTCTGTATCAACCTTTGGCAGATACTACACGATCAACTCATTCTCTGCAGCTGATGTGATCTTCGGACACAGAATATTGTAGCATGTGGTGGATGATATCTAATTCCCACCCAAATACAGAAGGATACCACTATTGAAAATCCCAACCTTCAATAAGTCCTCTTCCTCAAAGGAAGAACAGAACCTTGGATACTTATCATGGTGGTTTCTTGTGCTTTGAGGTAAGGAGGGCATCTTGCCCACCCAAAAAGAATGAGGAAAGAAGTGGTTGATTGCATAAGACTCTGGCAGATTGCAGGACAAGAGTATGACCTGTACTGCAAATGGTTACATACCTAAGAACTAAAAAGGAATAAAGACTTTATTTGTCTCATTCCTCAAAACCAGATAATTCTACTTCCTGTGGTTCTAACACCTTTTCCATAAGATGGTTTAATCTGTTCATGTCAGTGTTCTACATTTATTGCTTTTCTTTCATGCCTTTTTATTAGCTCGGAAAGTATTTAAACTGAGCTCAGGAGGCAGGAAGTGAAGTTTTAATCCTGCCTCCATTATCCTGAGCATTGGTCACAAGAGTTTTTCTGGAATTCTGAATAAGGCCGCTTCCACACACGCAGAATAATGCACTTTCAGTCCACTTTCACAATTGTTTGCAAGTTTTGCTGTTTCGCACAGTAAAATCCAGCTGCAAAGTGGATTGAACGTGCATTATTCTGAATGTGCGGGAGCGGCCATAGTGGATTTGAGGAAATGAAATCCAGGCAGTTAGCAATTCTTCACATTAGGGCTATGATTTTTTTTAAGGTAGTGCACAAGCATCACTTTGTATAGACTTGCTTGATGGTTGGCAAAAGTATTATTGGTTTTAACCAAACATAACAACATTGTTAAATGTGGTTGCTTTTTTTACATTTGCTTCTAAAAAGCAAATGTTTCTGTTTCTGTTTGACTGGATTTAGGAAGGAGGTAATCTTCTGCAGGAGATTCATTTCCTTGCAGATTCCAGATATTCTCTTGGAGTCTACAGACAAGAAGTTCTCAACGGCAAGGGGCTAATACTCTTAATGCTGTGTATAAAAAGAGAAATCTAAAATGGTTAACAATGCTTGACTTTACCAGAATAATCTCCCGTGACTTGCATCTGCTTTATTGTAAAGTTATTATGCCATTAAATATTGGTACTCCTATCTAGGTTGCTGTGGCAGTAGTCAATAATTTACATGTGTATTAATAAAGATATTTTCTTGTATGGATTGTAAGAGTCAGTGGAAACTTGGGTTTAGACCAGGGGTAGGGAACCTGCGGCTCTCCAGATGTTCAGGAACTACAATTCCCATCAACCCCTACCAGCATGGCCATGCTGACAGAGGCTGATGGGAATTGTAGTTCCTGAACATCTGGAGAGCCGCAGGTTCCCTACCCCTGGTTTAGACCCTGCTGTATGCTTTCCCTGGCCCAAAGAATTCCTTAGCGCTCATTTTCCATGTGCAGCACATAAGTTCCTTCGGAAGGCCTCCCTTATTTTTTATTCCCTTCAAATGAAAGTAGATCGAAACCTGTATTGTTGGTCTGCTGTCAAAAATCTCTGGCAGAGGTTCTAAGGACTACTGCGGTAGGCCCATGTGCTTGTTATATAAGGCCAAAAACGGGGTTTCTTTTTTGTTTTGAAAAGCTAATCCTGCTTTGAAAAGCAGGTAGGTTCTCATGTCATATTGGAAACCTATTTTTGAAACGCACGTCTTGAGTTCAGAAGTGAAATGTGTAGTAGAAAGTTATCTAATTGATGTCCATACATAAGATTAATGTGAACCATCTTTATTCAAGTAGGCACAAATTGTAGCTAGGCATATTTATTGACTTAAAAAAACCCATAGTAACGTGAATTGTTTTGATTTGGACCAACCAATTCATCACAAAATTATGAGTGGGTCAGCCCAATCCAGAGGTGAGGGGCAGACCCACCTCTGGAGCCAGCACAGTTGGCTTTTCCCTGTTGGCACAAGCAGCAAATGTGCTGTCAGAGGAGTCACTCGAAAGCCACCATCCTTCCCTAGACCCACCGGTACAGAAAGCTGTGCTGGCTTTGCTGGGGACATTTGGGGGGAGAGCCAGGGGTTTCCCACCCAACCCCCATGCACTGACGAAGCCAGCCTTGGAAATACACTATGTTTTTTCATGGTTATTCCCTGTAGGGGATTTTTGCCAGTGGTTTCTGGTTTGTTGTTGTTGTTGTTGTTGTTTTCGGGCTTCCTGCACAATGAGGAAGCCCTTTGGAGAGGGGGGGCAGTGCTGGAGCAGCATTATCTGTGCACAACTCACCCAATCTGGATTGGTCTGTCAGCCTTTGAGTTCTCCAGAATCAAACTGGACTACAGAAGTGTGTATATGAAGGTGGTCCACTCACCTGGATGGCCCAGTCTAGTGTGACCATGTTAGATAGATGCCAGAAGCTAAGCAGGGATGTATTTGAATGGGAAACCATCAAATAAGTCCAGGATCACGAAGCAGTGGCAGGCAATGTCAAACCACCTCTGTTATCGCCTTGAAAATCCTGTGGGGTCGCCATAAGTTGGCTGTAACTTGACAGCACTTTACATTCATTCACACACGGTGATGATGGGAAGAGTTGCAGGATATGTTAACAGAGGCCAAAAATGTACAGTTTATAGTTTCTTTAAAGTGGAAACTCAACAGATGTGGCAGGCTTGACTATATTACATGATACTGATGCAAACAAGGTTTCTGGATGCTCTTAAAGGCTTCTGGGATGAAGAAACAAAATATTTTCTCTTTTTGAAAATGTAAAAGTTAGTATCCCCAGTCACTGTCTGAAGCACACACATCCCTAGAAGTCTGAGAGCAATAGAAGAGTAGGGCAATTCTTGCATTGATGAAGGTGACATACAAGATAGCAAGTCAGCAGAACCCAAAATGGTTAGTACTATCTAGTGATTCAACGGCATGTGACCTTACAAGCTGTGTATCATTAGAGGATCCTTATCTTCCCCTTTTTTGAAAACTTAGGGCCCACCAAAATATCAGACAATTGTGAGTTCTAGCTTTCAATTTCCTAGATGCCTTAATAAAGCCGAAACTGAGAGCTCTTGGCAAAAATTTGTCTGCCTTCAGTTTCGCATCTGAAAGATGAGAAATGAAAGATGGACGGCTTAAAATATGCCCCAAATCTTTGTAATTTTTGTAAGACAGTGTCAGATTCCATTGCTGGCTGAAGATATGTTTGTGTTTTAAAAAGAATGAAGACTAGTTGGTATTAAGGTGAGGGGTTTTGGTCTCCCCCCCCCCTTTTTTTTTGCTTTAAGGCTTGCAATTTTTGCTGCACTCTTTGTGTAATGTCATTGAGATTGGGGTGAATTATACTCATTATTCTCTTTTCATTTTGTTTTGTTTTTCAGTCACATTGATCAGACAACAACTTGGCAGGACCCGCGGAAAGCCCTCCTATCCCAGATGAATGTTACAGCCCCCACAAGCCCACCAGTGCAGCAGAACATCTTAAATTCAGCACCGGGTAAGGAGAAATCAACAAATCTTCAAAGAAGTTGCCACAAGCAGCTTGGCCTCTTATAATATAAAGCTACGCATCACCCAGGCACGGCCTGTCATTACCCTCCGATACCTCATATAGAAAGCGTATCAACTCTCCTCTGTAATTATAATATAGGGACATTTCTACTGTGTGGGTACAACATCCAATCAGGAATAGCATGTGTTTGCATCCTTGAAAAGGAGGTCATATCACCTCATGGAAAATGAGGTGCAGTTTACAGAGTATTTTTTTTTTATTCTTCGAAACATGTTTGTGGAAAAAATAGGTATTGCCTCCTTATTCCTATAAACCTCTTTGTGTCTTGATGTTTATTAAAATGATGTCTTTCTCCTGTTTCTTTTTGTTTTGCTGAGCAAGCCATGTCTACTTTCTGACTGGAAATGTAATGAAACCATCATCCATTTTCCCTCAACCTGTATTTAATTTGGAAATAGGGCACTTAACCTCTCCAGCTGTCTTTAATCTTATATAATTTTCTTTAGCTCCTTTCCAGCCTCTCTCACCTCAGCACAAGCCTGCATAACAGGAGGGTATTTCATGTATGACTGACGGCTGAGTTATACCCCTACCAGGGCTGTAGATGGATGGGGTTAGAAGGGGAAGAGCAAGGAAACAGTCCTTAAGAGCTGTGGACCAAAGTGGGACAATTATAGTACCCACAGAAAAGATGAGCGGTTAGAATATGTCTCGTTCCGTCTTTGTGGGGTTGTTAAACTGAATCTAGAAAAGAAGAATGTAACTCTAAGGAGTAGAACTCCCTTGTTACTGGTATCCTCCACCACTTTCTGTAGGTCAAAATAAGAAAATGGCTACCTGTAACCCTGAATGTGGACCAATACTTACCTGTACCTCATCTGGATGACATCTCTTGCATCATGGGTATTCATATGCTCAGATAGTACTTGTGATGTATTTTGTGTGAATGTGTGCTGAAAGGTGATGTAATAGAAACAAGCATCTGAAATTTTCCTCCAATTTTGTGCTTGCTTTGTTTCTACTAGGCAAATATAAAACCATTCTGTGTGAATTACAAATTATGAAATTGGAAAAATTCAGATTCTGTAACTAATGTTTATATTTACAGTCACTCTGAAGATTCAGAATATATTTGCATTTGTTACATTTTTCTGATGTATTCTGTTGAAGATTCTGATTATTATTATTTTTTCGAAATGTGACTGTTCTAGCAGGCAGTGGAATAACTTGGCAATTGCAGCTTTTGATGTGGGCCCTGTTGGGGAGGGCGGGATATAAATTGAAAAATAAATTGAATAAATAAATAAAAATAAAAGTATTTAAAAGGGTGGAGTGGTGGTGGGAAAATGGGCCAACTGATGGAGGACTTTTTACAGCAGTATTTGCATAATCTTTCTCAGACGTCCCCAGTCCTTTTGAGCCTATGATAACCTTTGGAATTCTGATATAGAATGGTAGTGGGCACAGCCACAAAATGGCTGTAACAGTAGGTGGAGCCAATTACACAATGGTTGCTGCACAAGGTGGAGCCAACCGCAAAAATTATGTAACTCCAATAGTAGCTCTTCGACATTTCAGACAGAAGCTCTGTCTAACAAGATGCATTTTAATCTATACAGCCAATCAGAAGCCTTGCTAGGCAAAAGCCCCACCAACTTTCTAAAAGCACTTGGCAGGTGCCAAGAAAGGGGTCAGCAGGTGCTGTGGCACCCACGGCCACCCTGATGGAGGCTCCTGTTGTCTCTGTTGGATAAAGTAATGCTTTACAGATCAAATAATGATTGGTGGGGTGGGGGGATATACACCAAGAACCAAACAAGAAGAACCACTACAGCAGTGCCCAGTAAGAGAAGATTCCACACTGATTTTTTAAACTGGGAAAGGGTGGTGCTTTTTGGTAGTGATGAATAGGATGTATGTGTTTAGTAATGTATATCGCTAATTTATGACAGTTTCTTGGTGTCTTAATAGTGCTTCTCACAAACGTCAGCTAACAGACAACTTGCTGAGAATCTAGAAGTTCATGATTGCAAAAGATTTCCCAAGGGGAACTGCGAATATACATTGGGGAATGAATGCGTGGGGCATAACTGTTTGCTGCACAGGTGGATCGAGGGAAAATCTTCAACCTAGCATTAAAAAGCTTCTTTTTAAGTTTACTTACCGTATATTCTAACAAAACACACAACTTTTTGTTGCTTACACACTGCAGCCTTCAGTGAGTATGTAGAATAAAGAGTTTTACTTGATGAGTTTGAACACATATTCTGACATGAGACTTGTGAGGGTCATTGTAAAAAGTGGGGGCTGGGAGAAAGAGTGAGAAAGAAACAACATCTGCAACTTTTCATTCTTTGGAGGGGAGGGGTAAAAGTCAACTTTTAAAATACTATCTGTTTGGGCATCAATTTGCATGAGGATCAGTGCTTTTAAAAAGGCAGGTCACAGACCAAACAACTGTTACCCCTTCCAATATCACGAATTCCGCAATGTCTCAGAGTTGCCCATTGTTCTTTGTTGTAAGTTGGCATTTGAACCCAGATCTTGCTGTTCATAGTCCAGCACTTCAGCTACTGCACTGTGCCACTAGACAAAACTTTGATTTTGTTGCTGACAGTTGGATGAAGTCTCAGGGAAGAATATTTTAAAAGAGAAGGAAATTTTTTGTGTCCAAAGGCCAAAGGTCAACAAAGTCAGGCCTTGGGCCAGTCACAGTTCTTGAGAACTCTCTCAGCCCCTACTACCTTGCAAGGTGTCTGTTGTGGGGAGAGGAAGGAGTTTGTAAGCCTCTTTGAGACTCCTTACAAGAAGGAAAGGCAGGGTATAAATACAAACTCTTCTATATCTGATCACAGAAATTAAACTTTTTTTCCTGTCAATTTGTAGTCTACTTATGGCAATCCTGTAGGGTTTTCACAGCAAGAGGTTCAGAGATGGTTTGCCATGACCTGTCTCTATATAGCAATCCTGGACTTTCTTGGTGATCTCTCATCCAAGCCCTAGCCAGGGGTGACCCTGTTTATCTTTTGAGATCTGATGTTATATTGGCTTTGTTCTATCCAGATCAGGGTTAGAAATGTTATAGAAATATATAACACAAACATGTTATAGAAATGCAACAGAAATGTTCTTAATAAGCAGATGTTTGATTTTCCTCCACACTTTCCTTTGCATTTCCTTGGGGTAGTCTTTCTAAACAGGTTTTTCCCCTATTTTGGATGGACAATGCTGAGAGCAATTGCAAATTTATCAACGTCACTTTTCTCATCTATACGTCTGTTTACATCTGTTTGTGTGTATGCGTGCGAAATTTGCATTGGAGCCACTGGGGCATGTTGTGCTTCTGTGATATCTAAATGGAGAACAGTATTAAAATTGGACATAGCTCTGAATGGAATGCTGTAGGTCCCAACCAATAAACCACAACCTTTACGATTAACTAGCAATAAAGTCTCACATAATTGGAGCACACATACAGTTGAAAAAAATCTAAACAGTAGGGGGAAAGGTAGAGGTTATACATAAAAGGAATCAACATTTCAGCTTAAATTCAGGAGTATATCAGCTGCTTCTAAAAGGGGCTGAGAGAGAAACGATGGAGGCAGTTGCTATAGATCTGATTATTTATTGATTTCATTTTTATCTCACCCTTTCCCAACCAGAATCGGCTCAAGGCCGCTATTATGAGGCCTTCACCACAGAAGGAATGATCTCCTGTCTTTGTAATTAGTAATTATTCCAGTTGAAAACCCTTTGTAATTATTCCAGTTGAAAACCCTTGTAATGGGGCAAATGTAGAATAAATAAGATGGAGTGACTGCTGAGGTAATTTCATAACCTCCAGAATTTTAATAAAAGTGCTTCAATGTAACACAGCTGCTTTTTCTGTCCCCCGATTCCCCTCAATCTTAGGGCTACTGGAGAATGAAACTATTAGTTTCATGTGCTGTGTTCTATTATACATTTATTTGGGGTTTATTTCTTTAAATAGCTTAAATCTTCTCAGTGGGGGCAAACCCGAGCCTACTATGAATTGCTTCCTTCTGTGTTACAGGCCCGCTCCCTGATGGATGGGAACAAGCCATGACCCAGGATGGAGAAATTTACTACATAAACCATAAGAACAAGACCACATCTTGGCTAGATCCAAGAATTGACCCACGCTTTGGTAAAAGTTCCTCTCACTTCAGACTCTCTTGTTTTATTTTGTTTCACTTAGAACAGTTCTATATATAGGTAATATTTTATTTTTTTTGAGTTGGAACCTATAGCAAAGACTAGGCTGGCCACTTCAGATTAACATGTGAAATGTATCCCCTTGCCTCTCCAAAAACCATTTCTCTTCAGTCACCTTCCAGATCTGGCAACACATGAAGTTTCTCCCTATTTTCTCCCTTATTCATTCAGTTTATTTACTTGAAACATTTACATTCTGCCTTTGCACCCAAATAAGGTCCCCCAAAATGGCAAACATTACAAACATTAAAATAGCATTCAAAAGGTATATATAAATATTTACTGCCACCTACCTCTAGTTCTCCCCTGATTCCTCCCACCCAGAAGGCTAGGGAGGGAGGGTAGGTTAGGACTTTTCCTCCCCCCAGACAGAGTTTTTTTTTAAGTTTTTTGAAAGGAAAAGTTGGGACCACACTTCCTTTTGGAATGAGTGAAATGCCTTTTATATCAATTTTGCTCAAATGCTCTTTAAGAAGTATCAAGTTTTTTTTACATAAAGCAATCTACAGCATTAGATGCCAATTCTTATGAATATTGTCCTTTAAATGTAAACAGTTTTGGCCACTGCTGTTACAACCTAATAGGCTTATTTTTATTTTATTTATGTGTACTGAAGCTAATATTTTCAATTTTAAACTTAACCCAGTCTTCAAATGTGATAGTCCTTAATGCTGTGACTTCATGAAGACTGTTTCAAAATTTAAACAAACTGCCTTTTCCACAACTACAAAGTTCACAGGTACAATTTTCTACTTTTTCCCCCCCCCCCCCCCCCATTTGTCTGATAACAGATGCTAAGCACTAGGGTACAACAGTTTGTGATGTTCTCTCTCGTATATATCAGACATATTTGTATTTTGTTTGAACAAAACTAAGACATTGATACTTTCAGTTTTCATAAACATACCAAGTAGTACAACTATACATGCTAAGAGTTTTGAGTGATGCATTATATTGTTAAAGGAGTAAAATAGGTTAAGCTTGGTAAGAAAGTAAACAGTGCTTAAATTTTAATTTGCTCTCCCAAATTGCTTATTTGTGGTAAATGAAATCCCCCTACCCCCGCTTCAAAATTTCCAGAGAACTTGCATTGTTTCTCCCATCCTTCCCATGGGTTCTTGCTTCACAACCTACTGTGATATTTACCATTTCTTAACTGTGTTCAAAGCACATGAACCATCTTCTCAGTCTCCATATTACAAACAGGGGATGTTAGTGGTCGGTTGTCTGAGTCGTCCTCAGAGGGCAGAGACAGAATTCCAACCAGGACCGTTCCAGCCAGAGTTCTATCTGTAAAAGTCCCCTTTTTTTCCTCTTAAAGCAAAACTGCTTTCCTAACTTTCTGTCCATTCAGACATCTGACTGTGTCATCACTGCTGCCTCAATCAGCCTTTCTTCTCTGCTGTTTGGCTTTCCAGTTCGTTCACGGCAGATTCAGTGTTGACGTTCTGATTGTTACTTGCTCCCCCGCAGTGAAGATCTTTGTGGAATATCCGTGACTTCACAGTAGCAACTATCTGTTTGAGTATACACAGGATTGCAGGGTCAACTTAGAGGCTATGAGCGAGAACCACATTTATACTGAGATTTTGGCATTTAAGGATTATTTTTAGGATGCCAGTCTTTGCACTCGAATAATTATTTAATAGCATCAAACTTTATTCCTGCAACTATCTATATTTATTTTGGTGTAGCAAAATGTTTATTTTCGAATAGGGCTGGGGAACATTCATTCTTCTAAATCTTAACAAATACATAATGATAATTTAGGACATAACGGACAATCTCAGGGAAAATGGCTTCCAAGTGGGTGGGGGAAATCTGGATTTTCTTTCCTTCGTCCATCAAGGCTGAACTGTGATTTTTCCGAAAACTTTGGAGTACAGTAATGTAAGAAAAATTGGACGAAAGCCAGTGAGCCCTCCCCATTTGTTTGCACTTGTTCAAATGCACCATGATGCTACAGGGAAGCAGGCATGAAGCTCTTCCCAACAGCACTGAAGCTAAGGCATATAATCCATATCCATATGGAAGTCATCAGAGGTGCTACGCATCTTACTCTAGTGAGGCTGAGGCAAACACTTGCCTATCTTGATGTGCTGCTAAAATGATCAGCTGATCCGGCATTGGAGCAAGGCAAGACCACCCACCTTTACTTCAGGCTTTGGCCTCATTCCTTCTCATTGTTACCCTCACTGGGAAGATAAAACATACTGAAGAGTAGAATAGCAAACCTCTGCTCATGAACAGACAAGGTAATATTTCCTCAACCGTCTGTCAAAGTAGTTAAAATGTGATTTCCCTGTCCTCCTTCCTCTATTCTTTTCATGTATGGCAGTCTGCATTAATCTGTTTTAGTGGTTATAAATAGGGAAAAATGAGTGCCTTTCTGGACACACACAATACTGTATCTTAAGTATGCAATTATAATTTGTGTTTGTGGTTTTTAATCTTATTTTAAATTTGAAGTGTGTATGAAGTCTGTGTTTAGTAGTTGTACCCATCTATGGGCCCAGATGGAGTCTTTGGGGGGCCATGGTAGCTCTTGGTAGCTCTAACCTTGAGGAGGGAGTGTTGCTCAGTGGTTGGATAACAGCTGGAATGTTATATTGTTCACCGCCCAGAGCCTTCTGGGGGTGGGCGGCTTATCAAATCCAAATTATTTATTTATAAATTAATTAATTTATAGCAGTTTCTCCACAGCCCCAGTTAAAAAAATAATTAGATGACAGATGATGTAAAAGACCTCTCCCAAATCCAGAGAGTTGCAGCCAGTCAAAATATTTTACATTATTTGCTTACATTATTAATTGTCTGCCTTCCTTCTGGGACATGGAGCAAGTCAACATAATCAACAGGATGCGACATTCAGAAAATAGTGCAGTAGGATCAAGGTTGTAGAATCAACCAGAAATCTAAAAACAGAATTGATGAATGAGTATTAATATGACATGTTAAAATAGTGCCAAGTTACATCGTGGGGTCCTTCTTACAGTGAGCTATGCACAGGTGTGTACGCCCGTCCTTGATCATTTGTCCAAGTGACGTTGTAGATCATTTTGTACAGTGCAACCCTATTGCCTGTGTGGAAAAATCCTCTTGACCAATATCGTGGTCTGACTTCAGGCAACTTAGTGTGCGTGTTCACTACACCCGTACTCCACACAGCAGCCTCCTGGGTTCCTGTGACACCAGGCATCCTATTTGCATACATCAAAAGGGACCGCTGGAGAAAGGAGAAGGTCCTGAACAGAAAGAATGGTGTATGTTTAGTGTATCAAGCACAGTCTAGCAAGCATTAATGCCACACAGTTGCTGTCCCTTCCAATATGGCATGCATGAAAGACCCATGCAAGCTGTATGACAGCAAATGATGGAGACTCAGTTGCAGAACCCTTCAAAAGATGGGTGAAGGATGCTTTTGGGGAGAGCTCTGTGTAAAGCTGTGACTGGGCTTCTTTGTTACAAATTTAAGGCACCCGACTCAGCTTCGTTGAGAAAAAATTATTTCACTGCTTCTTAAAGTGGGTCACAAAGGGAAAAAAAATTAACAATGAAATGGCTAAAACCACCATAAAATTATGTAAACAAACTATAAAAACGGCCAACCCCTAGCATAGATTTCTGTAGAACAGCCTTGAAGTTAAATGTAAAAACCATGAAAATAACCAAGAAAGATTAAATTTGTGAATCAAAAGTAAAGAGGTGTTTTGGCCTGACACCCGAAGGAGCATCGAATAGATCTTTCCCAGGCAGTGGTATGGTGAAAGGTGAGGTGCCGCCCCTGAAAAGCCCTACAGGTGATTTCTCCACCTGTCCCGCATCTCCTGGGGAGCTTGCGAACAGAATTTTAACTGGTGAGATGAACAATATAGAAAAAGGTGGTCCTTCAAGTACTTTAGCTGCAAGCTGTTTATAGTCTGAAAGATGGGAATCAGAACTATGAATTGTGCTTTAAAACAAATGGGCAGCAAGTGTAAATACTTCATCACAGGACTGATACGAATCCCATTGTCCGTCATGCCCTTTCGCCCAGAAACTTGCACCAATTAAAGTTTCTGTATAATTTTCAAAGGCTTGAGCTTATTGATTCTATCTTAGTTTATGCAGATGATGGAAACCAGGCTAAAGTTGCAAGTTGTTTCCAACAGATGCCTTGTAATAGCGAGGTTATGAACACTTGCAGATTTCCCAGTGCTTAATTAATGGCTTGCGTAGATTTGGAAACAGTGAACTGGACGTTCCTGTGTAAAGTCACTCCAGTTTTCACTGAAATCAGTCCACTTAAGCTAAAGTGACTTCATAGGGTTACACTGCTAGTTTTGAAGTTAACTTAAATTTGGTTGGAATAGAATTCAGGATTTTCCAGCTAGAATTGTGTGTCTATTTTAAGGGTATTTTGCCCTAAACAGCCACTCTAAGTCCATCGTTTCCCCATGCAATTTCGTTGTCATGTAAAACACTTATGCTCTGGTATCCCACAAGGACTGTGGGTTCTTCACGGAATAAGCAAATTAAGAAAAGCAGTATAATGATTTTTTATTATTTCACCGAGAAATGATAAAGATGAAGCTTAAGATCAGATTAAAAAAAAAAATCCCACTAGCATCATTACAGAACCCAAGTTAGCATCCACAAAGTGCAGTTTGAGCAAGATTTGGAACAAAGAGAGGTTTGCAATACTGCCTCAGGCTGGTTGTTCTAGCAGGCTGGATCAACATGTGGGAGATAGGGAGAGAGAAGCTGACAATGAGTTGGCATGCAAATTCATGGCAAGTGAGGTGGTGTTCAGATATGTGGGTTCAAGTTCTTGATGGGCTCTGCAGATGATGACCAGCACGTTGAATTTTGCCTTTAAACCAGTAGGCCAATTATTTCTCTCCCTATTGATAAATCTGAGCGGAAGTTCAGTATAGTCTGCATTTACTTTCTGCTAGCAGATGAGTACTGCAGGATCACACTGGAGGGAACAAACGTTTTGGTGGAGGTACTCAGAATTAAAGAAACTGATTCTTTGTTTATTTTTTAATTGATTGATTTTGCATTGTATTTTGTAACCTATATATATCTGCTTGTATGGTTCAGTTTCCCGTAATGAAGAAGAAGAAGAAGAGTTTGGATTTATATCCCCCCTTTCTCTCCTGTAGGAGACTCAAAGGGGTTTACAATCTCCTTGCCCTTCCCTCCTCACAACAAACACCCTGTGAGGTGGTTGGGGCTGAGACAGCTCCGAGAAGCTGTGATTAGCCCAAGGTCACCCAGCTGGCATGTGTGGGATTGCACAGGCTAATCTGAATTCCCCAGATAAGCCTCCACAGCTCAAGTGGCAGAGCGGGGAATCAAACTCGGTTCCTCCAGATTAGAATGCACCTGCTCTTAACCACTACGCCACTGCTGCAATGAATGAATGAATGAATGAATGAATGAATGAATGAATGAATGAATCGGCAATTATTGCCAATGCACAGCTGTTGATGCCCATAGCTGCCAGAGGAACATCTGTGTTTTCTACCAATAGACGCTTCTGAGATCAGATGTGGGGCAGGAAATTCTCCAAAGCTCCATTCTTCTGTGGAAAAATTATATATAAATCCAGTCTTATCTGTGGTTGTTAGGACTGTTGAGTTGCAAGGCGGTCTTGTTAGATGAGTTAAATGTATCACATGAAGCACGGATAAAGAAGGGTTAGTTTTTATACCTCGCTTTTCTAAAGGAATCTCAAGTGGTTTACAATCACAATCCCTTCTTCCTACAACAGACACCTTGTGAGGTAGGTGGGACTGAGAAATTCTTTAGAGAACTGTGACGGGCCCAAGGTCACCCAGCAGACTTCATGTGGAGGAGTAATGAATCAAACCCAGTTCTCCAGATTAGAGTCTGGCACTCTTAGCCACCTTGCTGCACTGGCTCTAAAGCCCCAGTGCTTGTGCATGCCCATGGTGTGTTTGCTCTCTTTTGCTAAAATTATTTAAATATTTAAAATTGTTTATTTAAACTTGAATTGTGGGGGAAAAAACCACAGCGTGGTCTACAGTTGACTTCAAGAGCAATCTCACATTGCAGCACAATTTGGGTTTGGGTTTTGTTTCTCTGTGCACGTGCATATGGGCTTCTCTTTTTTTCTGAAATAAAAAAGAGGGAAGGGGAGAGCTAGAACATAGAAGGGGTCCAAGCGACTCAGTGGCTGCACCTCTCTGTTTGGTCATGGAAGAGTGTTTGGGAATCCCATGGAAACAAATCTTAGTTTCTTGAAGAGCAGGGTGTCAAAAGCAGAGTTAGACTCATGGGTTTTCAAAATGTATTGATTAGGTAAAAGGTAAAGGTGCAAGCTCCAGGTCATTGCTGACCCATGGGACGATGTCCCATGTTGTTTACTTGGCAGTCTGGTTTTTTTGCATGATGGGTTGCCATTGCTTTGCCCATTCATCTACACCAGTGGTGGCAAACCTATGGCACGGGTGCCAGAGGTGGCACTCAGAGCACTCTCTGTAGGCAAGTGCGCACAGAGTTTGTCATGGGGGGGAATCCCCCCCACACGCACACATCTAGGCTGGCCTAGGCCGCTGGACTTGATGTGCATGCACCTCAGCAGGGAGGCTGGCGGGCCTGGTGCCTGTGCTTCAGATGGCTGCTGCCTGGGGGCGGGGGAGGGGGCAGAGGTGGCAAAAATGCTAGAGAGGTGCAGAGCGGCACATGTGGGACTTGCTGGAGGCTACAGCAGGCTGGCCCCTGCTCGAGGGGGTTATTCAGGTTAAATTGCCGTGCTGGCACTTTGCGATAAATAAGTGGTTTTTGGGTTGCAATTTGGGCACTCGGTCTCGAAAAGGTTCGCCATCACTGATCTACACGTTACTCCCAGCAAGCTGGGTACTCTTATATTGGCTAGTCTTGGTTATTTTCAGCTGACCAAATCATGTTTTTTAGATAGTCTTCAGATAGTCTACTCGAGAAGTGCAGGCTTTTTGTGACTTCTCAGCTTTGTGTAGCTAAATGAAAACAGTGTGCAGATCACTGAGTAGGTCACGTAGAGATTGCACAAAAGGCTTTGAAGTTTTACTGCGTTTTGACCTATCAACAGCTTTAAACCCTCTTTGGGGAGAGGCATTCGTTAACCTCATGTATACCATCAAACAAGCCCTGCTAGAAGTATTTCATGCTTTCTATGTTGGCTTCACTGCTGATTTTCTTGTAGTTTAAACATGCAACAGTGGGATGTCATATATAAAATCCCAAGTTTTAATATGGAGAGAGAATTTGAAGATAGAGATGGGTTTGGAGCTTTTTCAAGCCAGTGAGACACCAAGCAGGTGCCCTGCTCTGTTACGTAATGGTGTTGCTCAAGGTCTTGCTTCAGAAAGGGGGCAGGACTGCGCCACACCTGGATATTATGAAATGATGAAATCACAGACTGGTCAAACACCTAGTCAATTTGAACTAGGCAACTCAGGTAGCATACCTGGCTTGTTTGTTTTTAATTTTCTCATGTTCTGTCACTAAGTGTGATTTGATTATAACCCCAGATCAATAGTTCATGGCATAGCCATAGGCAATAAATACGAAATAGAAAAAGTTTAGTTTGGGGAAGATCAGGGAACACCCAGTACAATTTTAACGCCGCATTTCCAGGTACTCCACTGGCCAAAGCTGCTTAGGAACTCATCCTGCATAACACAAACCAGGTATAGTTCTGTTCTGCAAGCTTCAGTTGTGGTACTTCAGATACATGCCATAATTACTTAAAACTGAAAACATGATCCTCAATCAAGCTTGCTTGCTGGATTTGATATTGAAGTCAAACCACGGTTAGATGTTAGAACAGTGTTTCCCAACCTTTTCGAGGTCAGGGTACCCTTGACCTCACTCTTCATATCTCACGGTATCCCTGCCGCCACCCTCCACCTTCCCCTCCCATTGCCCCTGCTTGCCACACCCCTCATTTTCCCCTCCCAAGGTGAAGGGTAGCACCGGGGGGGGGGGTGGCTGCTGACCTTGTGGCAGGCCCTGCCCCATGGGCCAGCTCCATGTCCTTGCTGGCGCCGGTGGGAGACACCACAAAAATGAGGGGGGGGGCGGTAGTGTTGCTGCGGTACCCCTGGGACATGCTCACGGCACCCCAGGGTACCACGGAACCCTGGTTGAGAATGGCTGTGCTAGAATGAGAAGCCCACAGTGATTCTAAGGCTGTCCTCTTCCTTACTGTCTGAAGGTAATCGACAGTTTGTTGCTGCTTGAGAACCAGTAAACTGCAGTTAATGCTCCAAACCTTTCGCAAACTGTGGTTAAACCATGGCATGACATTACATCTGATATGAGTCAGAGAGTGTTCTGTATAGCAGAAAGAGCCACAGGCAAAAAGTCCCTTGAGGTTTAAGTGTTACAAACTTGGCATGGGGACTTGGATTCAGTGGGGTGTTTGTGTGAATGTAGGGTTTTTAGACACAGAATGCAATATCCTTGTACCATAGCAAGTGGGGAAAAGATGGGAAGATCCAAAACTGTAGGTGACAAATTGTACCATCAGGCAAACTGAATTTTAAAGCTCTGTTGAGCAGACAGCGTAGACAAGTAATCTTCCTTCTTTCCTGACTTGGGACCCGATTAAGCAGGTAACCTGCTGATTTACAAGCATGTGACAGGAAGTCATGTGATACGAAGGGAGCGAGCCAGATGTATGAGCTGACTTCTGACATGGCCAGGACATTGGGTGGCAGACCAGCAGAACTAGAGATGGGAAACCCAAACCCACCAACGAGAATTATTGTAGTGAGGAGCCAGCTAAGAATCAGAGCCACGGAGGAGATTGTGACATAGCAGGAGTTGATCTGCTATTCATGTCAGAATCCTGACCTTGATTGGATAACCTCTTGCATAGTTTGTAATTTTCGTAACTACTGTAACAATCAATGGGTTTGAATACTTGTTCAGGAGACCCATGAAATAGCAAGGCTGGCATTTTATTTGATCAGTGATCGTCCTTCGTGATTTATTTTTAAAACAATCAGATCAGTCATTTCGATTATTGTGCGTTTAAATGCACCACGTGCAGCACGGTGAGTATCCAAAAGAAGAGGGCAAAAATGGGAAGGACTCCTTTGAGTTTCGAAAGGAGTCTTTGCCCAGCCACCTGGAGGCAGTTTGTACCTTTTGAGTGGGCTAATATTAGGCATATCAAATATTTTAGGCCCTCCCACCCCCCACACGAAGTGCTGCCAAAATTGGTGGGGAGGCCGTGAAGTTGCAGTACAGGCTTGTTTACTGTGGGCAAGGGGGAGAGAGAAGGACGGCGTACTGCTTGTCCCAGGCTGGAGCTAGCGAGTTGGAAAGTTGCACATCTGGACCGTGTGTTGATTATCTGAAATGAGATCTGAAAGGAAGCGTTTGTTTTGCTGCTTTCCCATGCGGTTGCTCTCTGTCCTGTCATATTATCTTCCCTCCCCCCCCTTTACTTGTCAGAGCCAGTAAAGGCACTCTGGAATAAAGAGCTAGAGCAAAGGTCGCAAGCTGGAAGCATCTCCCAACTGGAAACAAACTCTATTTACTATAAATAGAGGCGGCTCTTTTCTGCAAAGGGGCTGCAACTCCTTGCCTTAAGCTTTTGGTTGTTTCCTAAATCTCCTAAGACACTGATGACTATATCAGTTAAGCTCCAAAAGTCTTATTATCCAAAAGAGATGCATACAGTTGTGCATGTATCCTTTTTTAATTGCATAGTTTCCCTCTTTGGGCACACGGTGTCCAGGCCTGAGTACATGCCAGATTTGGGGGGTGGGGTGAACTTTTTAATCTGTTCCAGACCTTTTCACTCAAGAGTTCTAACTGAGTGACTGAGTGGCATGGGGGGTGGGCAGGAAAAGAGAAACTCGGGCACGTGGGTTTCTCTGATCTAACGGAAATGAAGACTGGCTTTTGCTGAATGGGGACATTTGTCGTAAATCGAAAGAAATAATTATCCTTGCAACCTTCTCTTAGCTGACCAACTTCTTCCCACTGCCCCAATAGCTTATACAACACTGAAATTCAGCTGCAGGTTTAAGTGGAAGAGACCTTTGTCCAACGGGATGTATTTTGGGGCCCATCGATTTATTTATTTATTTATTTCTATTTATAGGCTACCCTTCCCCTCATGGGTTCAGGGCAGCTTCCAACATGAAATAGTAACAAAATAAATGAAATACATTTGTACAAAGTGTGATGCCAGCCAGCATGTATGAAAAATATGAATAATAGATGGTTAAATCTTTCTCCAAAAAAGGAGTTGCTGATAATTTGCAGAAGGGAAAGATGAAGACTTCTGTACTCTACTAGTAGAAGCACAACATACTATATGAAATTAACATGTCCAGATGCAGAATATGGAGTGGATTTTTAAGTACACAGAGCCTTGATCTTGACATATGATTTAGGTTGCAACATTAGAACAGTGTGTATGGAACTAGAAACCAGTATCCAAGTTTTCTTGATACAGTTTGCGCTGCCCTGGTTTATAGATGTGCATTGTACATTCTGTAGTCAGAGCTTAAAATACAATGAGAACTTACAGGATATTTCCCTATCCAGAGCTGGGAACCCTATTTATACACTGCTTTTCACTCTGGTAGGTACCCAAAGCAGTTTACTTATCCTCTCCTCCCCCATTTTATCCTCCCAACTGTTCTGTAGGTGGCTTAGACTAATACAGTATGACTGGCCCAAGGTCACCCAGCAAGCTTCCAGGGGAATTCAAAACTGGATGTCATAAATCCTAATTAGACATCCCAACTATTACTCCACAGTGGTGGCGAACCTATGGCACGGGTGCCAGAGGTGGCACTCAGAGCCCTCTCTGTGGGCACGCGTGCACAGAGTTCGTCATGTGATAATAGTGTAATTATTTCAGGGAGATTATTAGCATTAAACCTAAGACCTAGTTTTGGGGAAGCAGTGTAGGTAACCCTGTTAAGTGCTGTTAAACCCTACTGATTTTCATGGGAAGAATGAAAGCGAGATCCTTTACCTGGGAGTAAGCTCGGTTGCTGGCAATGGGGTTTGCTTCTGAGTAAACCCTCCTAGGGTCGTGATTCACCCGTTCGAAGCGTTGCACAGTTGCTTCAAAGCAAAGCCACCAACTACCACCAAACCAAGCTTGCTCTCGAGTAACGCGCGCCTTGGAGCCAACTGTTTTTTCTATACTAAAACCTCAGTATTCAGGTTAAATTGCCATGTTGGCACTTTGCCATAAATAAGTGGGTTTAGGGTTGCAGTTTGGGCACTCAGTCTCGAAAAGGTTCGCCATCACTGACATAGGATCTCTGTAGTCTTTGGGGTTTGGGGGTGGGGGTATATTACATGATTCCTCAACCTGTAGATTATCCAGATGCCATGCTGGATGACAGTGTGGTAAAAATGTCCCTCTTTTGAGGCTGCAATGATCTCTGCAGATTGATTTGGGCTTTCTAACTTTTCCCATTCCTGAGACTCAACATAGAGAAGAGGAAGTGATTTCTTGGTTCTTCATCTAATAAACTGAGCTGCTAATCTTGTTTATGACTTGACCACTTACAGACCACAATTACTCAACTGCTTTCTGGTCTGGTGAAAGGAAAAGGTAGTCTCATGACGTTTACTAGGCAGACTGTGTTTACCGGATGGTTTGCCACTACCTTCCCCTGTCGTCTATACTTTACCCCCAGCAAATTGGATTCTCATTTTACTGACCTGGCAAGGATGGAGGGCTGAGCAAACCTTGAGCTGGCTGCCTGAAACCATCTTCAGTTGGGATCGAACTCAGGTTGTGAGCAGAGCTTTGACTGCAATACTGTGGCTTGCCACTCTGCACTTTGGAGCTCTATTCAGGTCTGGGCTGTAAAATACTTGACAATTTTCTTTATATGGAAAAGCATTAGAAATGCATTAATACATACCTATAGTTTGTTTATGACTGATTAGGCCACACTCAAAATAAGGAGTGTGATGTGGCCAACATACAACTGTGCAGTAGAAAACGGACTAGACAGTATGCAGTTTGCATCAAAATAGAATATTTGTGTAGCGGTTTCAAGAAGTATGAATGTAACATGTTGGGGCTTTTCTTTGTTATGTAGTACCCCTTCCCTCTTGTTCTAAATCCCTCCTTCCTCCTAAATCCCCCTCTTTCCTTCCCAAAACAAAGAGTTATTTGTTCCTTGTCTGCCTGTGAGGTCTTTTGCTACTTGCCCTGCATGTGGGTGTCGAGCCCCATATTTAAATGCTTCCCTGATACCCATGAAAGTTAGAAACAGGAAGCTGGTAAATCCTGGCTCTAGCGGATAAAGGGAGTTATTTCTTTCTTCTTGGTTCGAGAGGAACGAAGTATTTAAAGATCTTTAAGGAACCCCCTTTTAAAAAAAATCAGAACGAGCATTGAAGGTGTATAAAAACAAGGGTGCGCATAGGAAGGTTGCAATGCCAAAAATGCTATTTGTGTGGTTTTGCTGTACTGTATCCCCTCCTAATTTCAATTCAATACTTTGATTATGGTCGTAGACTAACCATGTAAAAACAGCACATAGAAACAATGTAAAAAAGGTCAAACAGCCAACGATAAAGCCAAAAAGATTACAAGAATAGCAACGATGAAAGGAATAAAAATACATATTACCCCTTTTCAATGTGAGGAATTTGCACGTTTATTGAACGCAAGACTACATTTTTGACACACAGAAGAATAAAATTGTGCTGCAGCATATGAAATATTAGGCTTCTTATTCTCAAGCAAAATTTTGTTCAAAAGTACTCTGTATCAGGTGTCTGGGATAAGTTTCCAAACGATATAACTGGTGTAAATTAGCTTGTTGCTCTCAACAGCATAAAATTCACAGCAGCGTATCCCCCTATGAAATTAGTCATGGACCCCCACCCCACCCCTTCCTCTCAGTAACTTTATGAATTAAGAGTATTGCTTGCCTGTTTGAATACAAAGTTTTATAGTTCAAGCAAATACAGTGGAACCTCGGTTTTCATTCATTTCGGTTTTCATCGATTTTTTCAGTGAAAAATTTGTCTCGGTTTTCATCTGTTTGCCTCGGTTTTCATCGATTTGCAGTAAGGTGCAGGGGTTTGTGGAGAAAAATCACCTGGACAAAGCTGTTGTAGGCCATATCTGCAACTTGTTTAATGACAATGACTTTCCCCTTCAGACATTTCTTAAAGAGGTGTCAGAAACAGACCTCTTTGGACAGCTTTTTGGTGCGACATTGGTCCACTGACTCTGAAGCTGGTCCTAGTGCTATTGTTTGTTACTGTTTTCAGCATTAAACAGTATGTTTAGTCACCAACAAATGTGTTTTTGGTATGTTTTTTTTGGAGTGCCTAGAACGGATTAATTGGATTAACATTGATTCCTATGGAAAAGTTTGCCTCGGTTTTCATCGGGTTCGGTTTTCATTGATTCTTTTTGGACGGATTACCAACGAAAACCGAGGTTTACACTGTGTATCTTTCCCAGACAGCATCTCTAGCTGTCCATTAGGAGGTTGCAGTACTGTGGAAAAGCCCTTTGATTTCCTCAGTGTGCTTCCATTTAAGACCAAAGATTGGAAGTCTTTCTCACACATCAGATTTTTGAAGGGCATATTCTTGTCTGTGTGCATGTTTATCACTGTGTTTTTTTAATCACTCCAATTTTCATGCTTTAAACCCTGTTAGCGTTCCTTGATTTTCTATACGTCACTTTTCGACTGCTTTTTTAGAAAGCCTTAAGAATTGGTGGTGGTGGTGACCTTCTCTCATTTTGCAGATGGAGCAAGCTCAGAGACCAAGAGGCTCTTGGGCCATTCCCTTTGCCTCCCTTTGTCTTTTGTAGGAGACTTTCCTGGAGGAATTGTGCTCATAAATGTTAATCTTAAAGTATTTTGAATCCGTCTGGAAATAGGCTCATGGAATTGAAAGGGGTCGGTTGTTTTTGCCACCTGGCTATAAATAACGCCTGGGTTTGATCTGCAGCCCAGTGGAGCTGGCTAATAGTTGTCTACTTACGACCGAAATGGAAACTGGCACTAGCTTCTCCATGAGCTTATATTTATCATAGATGTATTTTGTTTCTGTGACCCAGGAGTGGCATAGTTGGCCAAACTGTGTAATCGGAATAGCAGATTTGCCATCCGAGGTCTTGCTTAGTTTAAACAGACTTCAAGAAGTCTCAGAAGGAACTGTCTTCCCAGAATCCTGTTCTCTTCTCCACCCTGGTCATTGCTGTTTTCACTGTAACAAAACTTGCTTCATTAGCACCTCTTTGTTATGGAGAGTTTACTGTTGTGAGCAGGGGAGAGCAAGCTTACCTTAAGAAAGTTAAGCACATTAAAATAATAATTAAAACAACAAATAAGAACATAAGAAAGATCCTGCTGGATCAGATCAGAGTCCATCTAGTCCAGCACTCTGCTACTTGCAGTGGCCCACCAGGTGCCTTTGAGAGCTCACATGCAGGTTGTGAAAGCAATGGCCTTCTGTTGCTGCTGCTGCTGCTCCCGATCACCTGGTCTGCTAAGGCATTTGCAACCTCAGATCAAGGAGGATCAAGATTGGTAGCCATAGATCGACTTCTCCTCCATATATCTGTCCAAGCCCTTTTAAAGCTATCTGGGTTAGTGGCCATCATCACCTCCTGTGGCAGCATATTCCAAACACCAATAACGCGTTGCATGAAGAAATGTTTCCTTTTATTAGTCCTAATTCTTCCCCCCAGCATTTTCAATGTATGCCCCCTGGTTTTAGTGTTGTGAGATATTGTAACAGATAATAATATACACTGTTGATGAACGACTTCAGGAGAGTCACTCCTTCTGCAGCATTAGAAACTTCCAAGACACACACCTCAGTTTCAAAAGTGACTTGTAAAACCGTGTGTGGACTGAAGTTCTAGAACTTTCTTTTCTAGATCCTGGTCTGTATTAATCTAGCAAATATTTCAGCACTTGGTGAGAAAATCTTGTTGGTCTGTAAGATGTTAAAGAACTCTAATATGACCCAAAAATATGTTATACCCATTTAAGTTGAGTTGCTAATGTCCAGGTGGGGAGATCTCCCACTGTTACAGCTGATCTCCAAATAATAAAGATCAGTTCTCCTGGATAAAATGGCTTTTTTGGAGGAAGTACTCTGTGGCGTGGTACCTTGCTGAGGTCCCTCCCTTCCTCAAACCACCCCCCCCCCCGGCTCCACTCTGAAAATCTCCAGGTATATCCCAAAGCAGAGCTGGCAACCCTCCATCTAAGGCCATTGAAGTCTGTAGGCTTAGAAGGGGGTAATTCTGTTGAGAATTGCTCTGAACTACAGCCATTGCTCTTTGATGTACTTTGGCTCATGAGGGCACCAAGAATGTCCTCTTTTTGAATGTTTGCCTGGGATCCAGATCAGAGATGTGTGTTTAGAACATAGCTTTCTAAATGATGTCTTGACTTACTTTAACACAGGCGTCCAACTCTGCCCTTCCAGATGTTCATGGACTACGATTCCCATCAGCCCCTTTCAATTGGCCATGCTGGCAGGGGCTGATGGGAATTATAGGATATGAATATGTGGAGGGCCAGAGTTGGACACCCCGCTTTAACACTTGCCTATTGTCTGTCTTCCCAGCCATGAGTCAGAGAATCAGCCAAAGCGCTCCTGTGAAGCAGCCACCTCCATTGGCCCCTCAGAGTCCATCTGGTGGAGTCTTGGGAAGCGGCAGCTCCAGTCAACAGCAGCAGATGAGGCTGCAGCAGCTGCAGGTGGAGAAGGAGAGGCTGCGACTGAAGCACCAAGAACTGCTCCGGCAGGTGAGGCCACAGGTTAGAAACACAACTTCCACTCTAATATTTTGTTGTGTGTGCTTGCACGGCACGCTTGTTGGCTTGTGGTTCCTTCTAAGCTTCAGCGGTTTGGAGGAGGATGAAGCGGTCTCTTCAAGACAATTAAGGGCTGTCTGCTCTAAAGAATTCTTCCCTCCCCTCCCCCAATTAAATTCCCATGCAAGCCAGACTGAGAGCACTGGGAACGCATTTCTTCGGCTGTAACCTTTTCAGAGCGCTGATGCAAGTCGCTGGCACAGAGGTCGGTTCCCAGCCTTTGGCGGTGCTTTTCTGTCACTTCCAGCACCATTCTTCAGTTCTGCCACACGAGCATCTTGTCAAATCCAAGAGATGCCAGGCTGCTTCTCAAAGATATTAATGCTCTGCTTGGATGTGGATGGCTAAGTCTTCTGTCATGAAGTTGGAAGAGCTCGTAACCTGGTTCTGGTTTTGTGTGAGTGTGTGTACAGTTTGAGATCGTCTGCTTATTTATAGCCTTTTGCTAGATAATGCACAAACAAGCAGTGATTTTCCACTAACACGCTGCAGAAATCCTAAAGCTGGCCAAATGTTTCAGTTAGTCCAGCAGCCTTTGCCCTGCAGCAGCCAGCCGTGTATGAAAGCTGATAAGGCAGGCATTTGAAGAAGACGACTTTATCCATTTTGTCTGCAGTATCCAGCATTCAGAGGTACGCTGCCTCTGTTGAGCTATGTCTCACCCATATTCCCATGAATGTATCCAGTTTTCCTAAACAGGCTACCTCACGCCATCATCTTCTGTTGTCAAATCCCCATGTTATTTGTGTGATATAACTTGGAAGAGTCCAGCTTGGTTCATGAGAACTTGTGACTGTCGATTTCCTCCATTTAAGAACATAAGAACAAGCCAGCTGGATCAGACTAGAGTCCATCTAGTCCAGCTCTCTGCTACTCGCAGTGGCCCACCAGGTGCCTTTGGAAACTCACATGCAGGATGTGAAAGCAATGGCAAGCATTTGGGCCTCTTGGACATGCATTGGATAGCGTCCATTGGTTTTACCAGTTATCTTAACAGTAATGAATAGCATTTTGCATTCTCAGAAATGTGTCAATTTAGCACTTTGCCAAGTCTGTGGTTGACTTGACTAGGGGAAGTATTCTAATAAGGAAGAGTGTCTGTGAATGTACTGCAAATATATACATCCAGCCCACTGTAACCAGCTTGTTTGTGTGATTTAAGTAATGGGAAGATGTGGAGTGGGGGGGGGGGTGTCATCCATTTTAGGAAAATGTTTATGTTGTTGTAACTCTTAAGAGCATAACTGTCTTTAAAAGCAAGCTGTATTAACCGACTTTTGGCTTGGCTTTTATGAACACTTAAAACTTTTCAAAGGTTTTTTCCTCTAATGGTGCAAATGTAGGTTATGATTTGCTGCCTTAGCATTTTTGAACCAACAAGCACACATAACCCTGGAAGCATGAACTCAAAAGTCAACATTTTCTAGAACTGTTGCTCTCCGTCCGTGCTTCCTGTCTTCCGTCTTTTGCTAATGACATGGATTAGTTCCTAGATTCAGATGTCTGGCCATCAGCACTTTATCAAGGTTATGGGGCATCTCAGCATCCTAACTCCTCTTTGAGGGAATCCTGTTAAGACCCTCTTCTTCTCCCCCTTCCTTTTGGGTGATGGATCCATTTTCATGCTCTTGGAAATTTTTTTCCATGGGCTCTTCTCCTTCATCGCCTCTTGCTTTTTCTGCTCTTATTCTGGAGGCTCTAGCTCTGAAGGCGTATTTCTAGGAATAACTCTACCTTGGTGTATACTGGATTGTCCTTCTGGGGTGCATCTCAGCTTCTAAAGAGGGGGGAAAGCCCCCTTCGGATGAAGTGTTTCCGGTCAAGATAAACACTAAGACTTCTTGGGCTGAAATGTCTGAGCTTCTCCTGTAACTGCTTCGCTATTAATTTTTAATCCAATATGTTTACTCTGTCAGCATGCTTTTTAGAAGAGGCTTCTAATTTTGGATTTCTTTTCTGTAGTAATTCTCTTACGTCAACTAACTTCAGGCTGGGCAACGTTCGCTCTCCTTGATGCTCGCTACTTGAACAGCACTGTTCATCTGTAAGCACTTCTAAGCATCTCATTCTGTTACGCAGTGGCTTTTTGTTGGCTTTTAACTCCCTTGCCGTTTACCATCTTTGGCTGTTGCGGAAATCTGCCTCTTCGGAATGCTCAGAGGGTGATGTGTGTATCAACGCAGCCTACCCCGTCCCAACCTTGCACAGCTTTTTAAAAAAGTAATTGTTATCCATCTTATTTCTTTTGCTCTTAGGCATTGCGGAATATCAATCCCAGCACAGCAAATACTCCAAAACGTCAGGTAGGCTCTCAATAAATGTTTCAGAAAAATAAGAAACATTTCCTTCAAAGTACTCAGTCAGATCAGCTATAAAACAAATGCTTGGGCTATGCAAAGCAACTAGGATTTTATGACTTATGGTTTTCCAGTTACCTGAGTATGCTTGAAGAGGATCTCTGTGTAATGAAATAAATTTTAAAAAGTTTTCTTCCAGAATTTTAAGGAATAATTGGCCCAATGAAAGCTATCATCTTGCTCTGTGTTTCTGAAAAGTAATTCTGTGGTTTCCCAATATCCTATCTTATTTGCCTGTCTTGGGAATCCCACTGAAGAAGAGGATCAGTGGCTGTCGGGTGTTCCACTAGGCACTTAGGACCCGCTACTTCCAAAAATGAAGTTGGCCATTAAAGAGAGGATCCAAGCATCAAGAACCTAGCATGGTTGAAATTCTCATAATCTGTCTTGAAAGTCTTTCTTCTCTCTAGCAGCATTATTATATCTTTATTTATCGATGTGGGCATGTGCCTAAAAGGTGGAAATTATCAAAATTTACCAAACTTTACATCAAGGTAATGAGATGCTTTGTTGCCGTTGCTTTCCAATTTGTTATGCAAACAACTATTTACTTTATAGTTAGACACCTGATTATTCCATGCAACATGCAGTGAGGACAGGATATTGCTGTTTAGTTGTTGTTTTAAAATGTGTTTAAGCATAACTTTAGTTTGATATCGCCCAGAATCAATTCATTGGCAATAATTGGATATTTAGGCTTTGTTTCAGATTTTGGCTATGCATGAAACTTATACACACACACAGCCAGTTATTAATATTTCAATTAAACTTTACTACTTGCAAGCTTTTTCTGTTTGTCTCAGTTACACCTCATTCTCCTTCAAAGCAGCTCAGCATGCTTTTCATCTTAGAAAATAATTCTGTCAGCTACTTTAGGTTTGAGAGCTGCCAGCTTGGCAAAGAGCATGCTATGAGCTTTATGGCGGAGCAGGGTGTTTCTAACTGAACCTATCTGATTCAGGTCTTGATATATCACACTGGCCTATCACTGGGATTTCATGGCATTACAGAGAGCCATGTTCTCCTGATGTTTTGGCTAGCTGACTTTAGCATAGCTGCTCCCATTAGGTTGGAGATTCATAACTACTGCTTCGACTTTTAAGAAATCTGCCTCCAACCAATGAATTTCTTACTTTTTCCTTCTTTTCCTTTCCTTTTCTTTCTTTCTTTTTCTTGTTTTTTGGTTGGCACTTCTTGTGCGCATGTATAGCTGAACAATCTTGTGTTGTAACCTCCAATCAGTTGACTCCAGTAGTATCTTGTTTCATGCCTTTTTAATATGTCTCCGGTAAGAGGAAGTGACTGCAGTAGCAGAAACTGGACCTGAAATAATTACATTTGGCAGTTTTTAGGGAAACAGTCAGGATTTAGGGTGTCCTTCAAATCAGAATCATTTTAAGGAGACCGTGAAGCTGAGCTGCCTAATGTCAGACATTCTTGGTCCCTTGTCGATCCTTTGCTTTGTCAACACACCCTGTCAGATGTGGGCCAGATTTAAATTTGTGGTTGTTCAAAGAGCTCTTGATTTCTTGGATTTACTTCTGGCCCATTTGGGAGACAGCTTGGGCTACAGTTGAGGTCCTCTCAACCTTCCTTTCCTACTTTAATTTACAAAGGAGGTCATTTTAACTGCTGGCATCTCATGATAGGTTTCTGCTTTTAGTAGGTTAGTTGTATGATCAATCTAATATTCCTATTTGCTTCGTAACTAGCTAGAAGTCCTATATTATCTGCAGCATTTTCACCTGAGTCTTTCAGTTCCAACTGTTCTAGTCTCAATCATAGTCTCAGAGTTAATGATTCTTGTACATTTCTCCACTGTCTCTGAGAGTATTGGACAAAGTCTTCACAGCTTATAGAGGGCTATACAGTATTCTCTGCTTTTATGTACCACTGTGCCCATCCTGTACCTGTCCGCACATGACTTTGTAAAGTAATTTCTCATCTTCTTATGGCTCCATATTCTGTAGGCCTCAAGTTTATATTGTGCTCTCTTCATTGGTGAGGTCTTTTGGCTCTCGATGTTCACTCAGTTTTGCGGGTGGTTGTCAGAATGTGGGTGTGGCTCAAAGCTATGGGATCTCAACTTTCCCACTGATCCCAGGCCTCTGCTGTTCTTCAGTTAAAAATACTGTTGGACTGTGCACTTCTTGGGAAGGATGCATTGAGCACGTTTTGGAGTACCTTCTTCAGAGTGCACAAAAACTTGTCTGCCTTTGACGGAAGACCAAGTTAAAGGTTGAATCTGGAACTGATTTTGGATTCTGAAGAATATCGGTTCCACAATAAGTACATCATCCAGTTAATACTAATTTATGCACTACCATTTGCCCCACCTGAAATGTCTGATTCCCATCTCATAGCAGCAGTGGTTGGACTTTATGGATAGTCTCCATTATACAGACAGTTCTAAGCCATCATCAGTAATCCAGTGGGGTGGAGGGAGACAGTATCAGCAAGGGGATGGACAAATTAGCTCAGTAAAAAGAGCAGACAATTTTGCAAATACTCACACACACACACACACACACTCTCTCACAAGCTTTTCTTCAGCTCTTCCGTGCCAGTCTTCGTGACAGAAGTTTCAAAGTTGGCCCAATCATGAACCTTCCTTCCCCCAGTATTATTTGCAGCTAGCTCCTCCCCCTTCCTCAAAGAGTTAGGAAGTAACGTTGCTTTTCTGTTTGGTCCTCACACAGTGGCTCAGTTAAAAAGTTGGACATGATCTACAGGAGAGCAGCCAGGATGATAAGTAGGTTCCAGTAGGCAAGGTTTGAAAGACTGTCCTGCATTCAGTCTTAAAAAGTTTAGGAAGTTGTAATGTTTTCAGAGTTTTATTATGAGTATTGGGAAGGAGAGATGACAGTAGTTGACCCCAGCCACTGATAAAGGCTCAGGGCAGAGGTAGCAGTTTCAAACTGATGGGATGGAGGGTTGAGTAGTTTTGTTTTGGATTTTGAATTTTACCAGACCATGACGACGCTGCCCGGCAAACCCACTCCAGCCGTGAAAGCCTTCGACAGTACATTTTCCTGCTTGTGTTTCAAGACGTGCAGCTCACTCATGCTTAGCGGGTGTGCCAATACAATGCATAGAGATGATTGAATTAGATGAGGTAAAATCTTACAGATGAGGTAGAATCTTACATGGCTGGCAGAAGTCATGTAAGGTCCAAAGCAGTAGCCATCTGTTCCCAGAGTATTTACAGCTGTTTCTAACTGTTTTCGTGTTCTTTTTGTAGAAATACCGTTTGAGTAGATCTGCCAGATCCCAGCAGGATAGGTCCCAATTTGTTATGACTGAAACCATTGAGCAGTGACCACTGAGGTCCATACCTCTGAAGCCTGTCTCTGCTCCCACCAGTGTGAACAGTGATGCTGTGTTACTCACTTTGTGTGTGCAAGAGGAACTGCTTCTGTGGTCAGTTCCCTGGAAAAAAAATATGAGTGCTGTTAAACAATGTAGCGTGTGTTTGTAATGGCGAGTCTGATGTTTGTGGTGTTCCGTCTTCTCCCAGTGTGGGTCCCGGCCTTGTCAGGCCTCAGACGCATATACTAACTGCTGTGCATTTCTGTGCTCTTTTGGAGAGTTCAGAACAGACGAAGAGGCTAACTTGATGTACATTATGCTAAGGAGCAGGATGAGTATTTGCAGGGAGCACGTCACTAACTTGGTTTCAAGTGACCACGGCCAAAAGTCAACAAGGCTGGTTTGGGCATAGTTAGAGAGGAAGGACTCCTGTGTGGTCTGCTTTTAGGTAGTGTGTTGACTGACACAAGAATGTGCAACAGAGATTTGTAGCAGACTTTACTTGCGGCCACCTTCCTGTGAAAGTCCATTCATGTGAACAGTGTCAGATCAAAGAGGGTCTGCCCTAGAAGATGGTAGATCCTTCTCCTGTGGTCAGCAAAATCACATTTCCCCCCTGATGTAGAGCAGATGTGAGAGCAGCTGTCTACAAGATACATTTTCCAGCTGTATACAGGGAGCTGGACTCTCCAACCCATTTGCAGTGACTAGACCACCTGTGCAAATAGCTCTGTTTAAAGCTATGCTACCTTATTGCAGTGGCTTTCTTTGATAATATTGCTGTAAATATTTTGTCATTTCTGAAACTACATGGAGAACTCTTTACAGTGGCAGCTGTAAATGTAGCTAAAATGCAAGTATTGGTCATGAGGCAAAAACGGGAGCAAGAAATAACCTTAAGCCTCATACTTGCATTTTTGAGTGGGTGGGGGCAAAAGGAGCATGCCAATGATCCATCTTGTCCAGCAAGCTCATAGGGTGGTCAACAAGTTGCCCTGAAGGACAAGCAAACAGGCCATGGAGGCCAAGGCCTACCCTGATGTTGCCTCAAAGCACTGGTATCTAGCAATTTACCCCCTCAGAGTATGGCTGTTCTCTTTAGTCACCATGGCTAGTAGCCATTGAGGAACCCATCTTCTGTAAATCCCTCTTAATCCCTTTTTAAGCTGTCCATGCTTGTGGCCATATCTACATCCGTTGACAGTGAATTCCATTTCCTGAACTTTGCCCACCGTGACTAGTTTGCCTGGTTTTGTTTGATTTGTCTGAAAAGAGTTCAGGTGAGAGGATTGTTTTTTGAGAGGGTCTAGAGTTGTATCAGTTCATGGAGTAGAAGTAATCACCTCAGTGCTGTAAGGTAAGTTTTCAGTATTCTCAGAGGCTGACTAGGAGGTATCTGGGGTTGGGGGGCAGACAGAGATTGAGAATAGGTTCTGATAATATGCTGGCACCTGATATGCCTATAAATAAATATATAAATCTTGTCTGTAGGAGTGCTGTACATATATGAGGAATATGTTTGAGCCACATACTTGGCCATTATCCCAGCTGCCTTTACCTGAAAAGAACATTGCAAAGCATACAAAGCGTTTAACTATTAGGGTCAAGCAGTCTGATAGAAAATTTAGATGCAGGCCAAAATAAACCTGTGTAAACTGCAGGTGTTCTAAGGTCCTGCTTCAAGTAATTTGAAAGGTGGCTTTCACGTTTATTAATTACTAATGGTGCACTTTTTGTGGGCTTTTTGGTGACAGTGAAGACTAATACAGTGTTGGCTGTATTGCTGAGTAAATAAAATGGAGCATTGCCAATTCCAACAGATAGCTGTGATACTGTGCAGCTTCGTCCGGGCTTGGTTTATTTGAAGAATTGATCATCTTTCTGCAGGCTACAAGACAGCTTTTGTGTTCCTTTGAACCTGATTTTCTTAAACGTCAAACATAGTCGGACCATAAAGCAGTTCTTTGTAGTAAACCTACTACATGTTGTCTAAGCAGTTAATCTAGCTCATTGTTGCTTTTGCAAAACAGATTGCAAAATTCTCTGGAAGGGTAAATGACAACAGCAAAATTAGTATTCTGTTTTTGTTACTTCATTGACTGCAGAGCAGTGGCCACTGTTGCTGGCTTGCCAGAGTTGGCAAAAGAAACGGCTCCTCCAATTCGACTTGGAGAACCTTTTCCAGCTTCTAACAGATGTTTTCTATTTTGACTCAGTGTTTTTTTCAAGTTGTCTGAACTCTGATGCTCTCCTCCCAAACCAAACACACACGCTTTTAAAAAACCCTCTGTAGACCAGGGTTCTTCCCCACGTAGTGCTTATATGTAGAGGGATCCTTATAGGGTTTTCCTGCCCCCTTTGGCTCATGCCCACGAGAGTTCGGTGTGCCTTCGATACTGTTGCCCTTTAGTCCAGCCATTCTCAACCAGGGTTCCGTGGTACCCTGGGGTGCCGTGATAATGTCCCAGGGGTACTGCAGCAACACTACCGCCCCCCCCCCCTCATTTTTGTGGTGTCTCCCACCGGCGCCAGCAAGGACTTGGAGCTGGCCCTTGGGGCAGGGGCTGCCATAAGGTCAGCAGCCGCCACCACCCCCAGTGCTTCCCTTCACCCTGGGAGGGGAAGGTGGGGTGTGTGGCAAGCAGGGGCAATGGGAGGGGAAGGTGGAGGGTGGCTGCAGGGGTACCGTGAGATATGAAGAGTGAGGTCAAGGGTACCCTGACCTCGAAAAGGTTGGGAAACACTGCTTTAGTCTATGAATACTCATGGATTGCCCTGACATGGTGCTTGTGCTGGAGATGAAAAGAAGAAATACAGGGCTCAGTTATATATTTTAGGAATCCCCTTCAACACGTTGGTGTTATGCCTGCAAAGGGAAGGAGTGTACCTTTCCATCTGCAACTGCATGAGCACCATAGCTGTCTGTGTTTGTTCTGAGTTCTGAGCTATTGAGTTTGTTCTGTTGTTGGTCATTAACAGTTTGAGAGTCTTGTGTTCATAGACAATTCATCATCCATGCTGAACAGGTTTCTGGGCACATTCATAATTTCTTTTCCGTCCTGAACTCTGACTCTGCACACCATCTTCTCGCCTAGTCAGTGCTCAACAAGTGAACCTCGGCATGCGTCACTTCAACTCCTCAGTGGGTTGCTAAGCTGTTGGATAAAACTTTTAAACCTCCAATTAATAAAAGGATAGAATTTGTCACAGGACCAGGACTCATTTTCCCTTTCATTTTCATTATCAGTTATTCTTTGCCAGGTTATAAAACCTAGACAACCTAAATGTGCTGTGAGTTTCAAAATAATTCCAAATCTAAACGAAGGGTAAATATAAATGGGGAAACTGAAAAGATCAACTCGCATTTCTTCACAAAATAATGTACACAAAGATTAGTGAAAGTGAGGCCTTGCTGCTTTTGATTCCACACAGCCTTTTCTGATCCTTCCAACCAATTCAGGTCAGCTGGATTTTCAAGGAATTGTAATAGGTTTAATGGTGAATGGGTTACCCAATATTGGCTTTAAGATGTTAACAATGTGGCTTACAGTAGTCTGCATTCCTCGTCCATTTCATCTTCACAACAAAATTGTGAGGTAGGTTAGGTTAGGTTAGGTCAGTGATGGCGAACCTTTTCAAGACCGAGTGCCCAAACTGCAACCCAAAACCCACTTATTTATCCCAAAGTGCCAACACGGCAATTTAACCTTAATATTGATGTTTTAGTTTAGAAAAAACGGTTGGCTCCAAGGTGCGCATTACTTGGGAGTAAGCTTGGTGGTAGTCGGTGGCTTTGAAGCAACCATGCAACTCTTCCAACGGGTGACTCACGACCCTAGGAGGGTTTAGAAGCAAGCCCTATTGCCAGCAACCGAGCTGACTCCCAGGTAAAGGATTGCGCTTTAGTTCTTCCCATGAAAATCAGTGGGGTTTAACAGCACTTAACAGGGTTACCTACATGTCGTGTCCAGCGGCCCAGGGCAGCCTAGATGTGTGTGTGTGTGGGGATTTTCTGCTGCCCCCACAAGACAAGCTCTGTGCCCATGTGCCCACAGAGGCCATAGGTTCGCCACCACTGGGTTAGGTTGAAAGAGAATAAGTGATCTAAATTCTTGTCATGGCAGAGTAGGCAATTCGAACCTGGGTCTCCCAGGTTGCTCTGACAACACTATGACCATTACACAAGGCAGGAAAAACAAGACTAATTGAGGCTTTCTCAAGAAGGTATTGACCAGACCAGGAGTTGCTCAGAATCCTATAATGCTGATACAAAGTGGTTTATGTGTGTTTCTGCCCCTCTTCAGAAGGGGAAACTATGTCTGTCAAATTTCTTGATTACTGCAATTTGGGTTTCTTTCCGTGTTTCTGGAATCCTGCCATCTTTTGAAATCTTATTAAAAAGCATTGTAAGGAAGATTAACAGTTCACCACTGTATGTTTTATAAAACTGTACAGGGAGACCAGCCTTCCCTGAGGGGTTTCTTCTTTAAAGGTGATTTAGTTCTTTTCCACTGGCCTTCTGGTTTGACAAGCTTTTCTGCTCCTTCCAGATAAATGCAGTGGTTTTTTAAAATAATCTGCCTTCCATTGCTTGTCAGGTGTATACGGTGAACTTTATTTAGTATGAGTTAATTTTATGACTTTGAAATGTCCTCAACCTTGGTTGAGTTCACATTATTTCAGAATTCGTTCTTCTAGCTGTATCTGCTAGGGAGTGATTTGCTTGACCTTTGTTTCACAAAAATGCCTAAGGATAATAAAGGGTATGGGTCTTGTTGGTGTCAGGTAGATTGTGTTTCATTTTCTAGTTCATTTATTCTGTCAAAAACATTCAGCCTCTTTTCCGCTCTTTAGTTTCTTCATAAGAAGAGTATGATAGTATAGGAGCCTCATAATCTACATAATTCTGATACTAACCAGTTAAAATCTTATAACCTGCTATCCAGTGACCAACGGATAGACGAGTTTCCCTGTAAACAAATTCATATGGAGGAGTAGGGAATCAAACCCAGTTCTCCAGAGTACAGTCCACCACTTTTGACGGCTACACCACTCTAAACTTTATAACGTTGGTCTCTTTGTAATAACACTGATCTATGGGGCAGTAGCTGGTGACTCATAGTACAAAATTAGCCTCACAGACATTTCTTACTACTTACCTTATCACTTAACATCACAAGCAATGGGTTCAGTCCAGCACAAGGATTGTACAAGGGTCATGGATCTTCCCTGCTTCCCCTTCCCAGTAGTTATCTCTGCCCCTGGGAAAGTTCATTCCCGGGCTTACAGGTCCCTCATGAGATAATAGCCACAGAGGACAGGAAGTTGCAGTGAGGAGGAGAAGGAGGAGGAGGAGTTTGGATTTATATCCCCCCTTTCTTTCCTGCAGGAGACTCAAAGGGGCTTACAATCTCCTTGCCCTTCCCCCTTCACAACAAACACCCTGTGAGGTGGGTGGAGCTGAGAGAGCTCAGAGAAGCTGTGACTAGCCCAAGGTCACCCAGCTGGCATGTGTGGGAGTGTACAGGCTAATCTGAATTCCTCAGATAAGCCTCCACAGCTCAGGTGGCAGAGCTGGGAATCCAACCCGGTTCCTCCAGATTAGATACATGAGCTCTTAACCTCCTACGCCACTGCGGCTCCCTTCTTCTTTGCTGGCATAAAAGGCTGAAGGGTGCCAGGTATGAACCCACAGAATGCCTTTGTTTTCATAGTAGCTTCCACTTTAGATGTCATAGATCTGTCCACCACAACTCCAAGATCTCTTCCCTCTACAGATAAGACCTCTGGGGGAGATGTGCATGAATAACTCAGCTTCTTCACTGTTGACATTTGCAGTTAGAGAGATTGTACTGAAACTTAAACATACTCTTGGAGTCTTTAAGATATTTGCACATGAAAATATCTGTTTACTGCCGACTGCTTTTGTCACTGCAGATCCAACAAGGGAAGGGATGGTTATGTACCTTGTTTTCAGCTGTGAACCTTTGCACTATATTAGTTGAGCAATACGTCCAAGTAACAAATGTTACTCTCGTGAAACACTAACAGGGTAGTTAGTAGTCTTAAAGATCTGCTATATGTTAATGGACAAGCAGTTTTGTATGCTAAATGCTGTATGCCAAATGCTGTCAGGTTGCTTCCAACTTATGGCAACCCTAGGAATAAATTGCTTCCAAAATTTCCTATTCTCATATCCTTTCTCATATCTTGCAGATTGAGGGCCATGACTTTCTTTATGGCAGTCTATCTCATGCTGAGTCTTTCTCTTTTCTTGCTACCTACAATTTTTCCTAGCATTATTTTCTTTTCCAGTGTCTCTTGTCTTCTCATTTATGGGGCCAAAGTAGGATAGCCTCAGTTTGGCCATCTTAGCTTCTAGGAAGAGTTCAGATTTACATTTGATTTAGAACTCACTTGTTAGTTTTTGTGGCAGTAACCTTCAACACCACATTTCAAATGAGTCAGCTTTCTTCCTGTCAGGTGTCTTCATTGTCCAACTTTCATACCCATGCATAGTAATGGGGAATACTATTGCATGAATGAGTTTGATCTCGGTCATCAGCAACACATCAATTTTATTGTGGTATTCTTGATGTTCTGTTGTAATCCTGCTTTAGCACTTCCTGCTCTAACCTTCATCACTAGTCATTTCAAGTCTTCACTATTTCTTGCCCCTAATATAGTGTCATATGCATATCTTAAATTGTTAATGTTCCTCTGCCAGTTTTCACTCCACCTTCATCTAAATCTGTTCCAGGTTTTTTTAATGATATGTTCTGCGTATAAATAAAAGATGTAGAGATTAAATACATCCTTGTCTGGCACCTTTGCCATTTGGAAACCATTTTGTTTCTCCATATTCTGCATTATAGCAGTCTTTTGTCCAGAGTACAAGTTGCGCAAAATAGTCAGCTGTTGTGGCACAACCATACATTTTCATCATTGACACAGTCAAAAGCTTTGGTGTAATCTGAACCCATATTGATTTGTTCATAGCAGCAGAACCCTTTTCAGTAAATGCAGGAGCCAAAAATAAATTGGAGATGATATTGGAAAGCAGTTTGTATCTTTTCATTTCGGAATGACTTAAGAAAAATCCTTGATACTGCTGAAATGGAAAAGGGACTGCCTGTGTCGGTCTCTGTACAGTTTCAGTCTACGCCAGGAGCCTTAAGTAGTTTAATACATTTGTTTCATTTATTGCTAGAAGAGATATTGTAAAGCAGTTACCACAGTAACTTCGTATTTTACCTACTAACAGTGCAATCCTAAGTGCAGGTTAGGGAAGTCTGTTTGATGGAGCTTACTTCTGGAAAATGTTCTTAGGATAGCACTATTAGTGATTGATTGACTGATTGATTGATTGATTCATATTATTAGAAGAGATTCATGGTAAGCAGGAATTTAAACCTCAGTTTGTCTAGACCCATTTTGTTGCATTACTCTTTCACTGTAATATTTTCTTGATGAAAATACTACTGACGTATTTGTGCTCTTGAGATTTACCATTTCAAAGGTGGACTTTCAATATTTTTCTTCGGGGGTCTTGGTGTAGCTGAATTGAAATCTCTGTTCAGTGCTATCCTCTCCAGTGGTTTCTAGTGCCCACCTGCTTGTGGACATAATGGGTAATCCTTGTTGAAACACTGACATTTGATACTCTGTGCAGTTTTTTTTAATCTGACGCTTGTGCAAATTCACATTTTTGTTAACTGTATAAACGAACATATAAGATGTCAGGGCTATGTTTGGAATGCAAGATAATGCAGGTTTCAAATACAGAGGCATTTAGAAGAGGCTTGGCTTTTTGAGAGAGTTTATGGCTGCACATTTGGAGACCTGCTGTGAAGTTTTGTAGACCTTCTAAGTAGAGGGGGAAAATAGTTTTCAGGGACAAGTGGATAGGTTTCCAAAAAGCTTACCTCATTTTTATAGTAGCTACTCCAAGGGACTGACAAATTATTTTGGCTCGTTTGCAGTATCCAAAATTAGAATTTCGTACTAACAATGAACATTAAATCTACTTTCCTGAGGGCTGCTGGAAAAATTTGTCTCGAGTTTTAAAAGAGCAGTGGAGAAATTCAAGTCATAGTAATTTTCAGCCAGTTTATTCCTGAACTTTGTATTCTTGTAAATAACAGTAGTATGCAGTTGTATGGAACAGGGCCTTTCCCATGGTTCTTAGAATTTGCCTCATAAAACAGAAGTCAATAATCTGTGAACAGACCTCTCTGCGTTCCTTCTGTATCTTAAAGAAGATGTTCCTGAAGAGAAAGAGAATCCTTCTGAGGTCGGTTCCCAACTTGGTTGGGGGTAAAGTATAGGTGACCAGGGAAGACAGTGGCAAACCACCTTGTGATCAAAGTCTGCCTAGTAAACATCATGATGTGCTGTCACTCCATGGGTCAGTAATGAACTGGTTTTTCCACAGAGGACTACTTTAACCGTTACCATATAATGTATGCGCCACCTTTTTGTTCGAATTGGCTGTACAGGTTGTTTATACCCTCTATTTTGTGCTTCCTTTTAACCAATATTATTACTATTTCTTCTATTTTTCTGGGCAAAATGTTGCCTTTCAGCCCCATCCGGTGAAGGAAGCCCAGAAGGTTCCCCCATAGGACAGAACAGAGATTTGCCACGGAATCATGGCATATCTCCGCTGGAGGCCCAAATGGCAGAATAGAGATACGCCATGAAAATTGTGGTATATCTCCTGCAATGTACCCAGCCATGCCAGTATTTTGCACTGCTGGGCTTGGGGAATGGAGACATCTCTGGGTTGGGCGCTGCAGAGTTGTGTGGCACCCGGTCACCTGATGAGTATCCCCTCTGCCGGCACATTTGCCCTTTGCGCCAGCAGAGTAGGCACCCGTGCCAATGCAAGGGCGCACTGGCTCCAGACTGGGATTCGCCCCCCTCCCCTTGGATTGGGCTGCCCAAGTCTCTATTATCCCTATTTTGCAGATGGCTGGTTGATCCTAAAAAAAAAAAAAAATTCTTATTAACCCAAAGGCACACTGTGAGCTTAACGGTAGAAGTGGTCTTGAATCTAGTTTTCCCACCTCTAAACCCAATGCTCTGTACAACATATAATGCTGGCTGACTACAGATTAATTTGGTCAGCTGTGTAGAATTCTCCCCAACCTTTCTGTTAGTTCCTTATAGAAATATCACTTTCCTAAAAAGATCATTCCTAATTGAAGAGGTATAAGCTTTTGCACAGTTAAATTGGTTGTGTTACTAGAGCACTTCCATTTATAACCATGATTTTTCTGCCACTTTACTTCTATACCTCTTGACCATTAACCCAGGTTGGTCTCAGAACCTAGTTATTTCAGTTTCCTCTTTAAGAGTAATCCCACTCTGCAAGATACTAGAAGCTTATAAGAAAGAAGCACGTATGAGTGTCGGGCAAGGCGATACAAAGGTGAAATGCAACACCACCAGAGTACTAGTCTTAGTAGTATAGCATTTGCATGGAATTACAATCTCAAATAATGCATTTCTAACATTGATTGGGATTAACTTAATGAACTCATCTCTTGTCTGACAGGAATTGGCTCTCCGAAGTCAGCTTCCCAGCATGGAACAAGATGGCGGCTCTCAGAATCCAGTATCCTCCCCTGGAATGTCTCAAGAACTGAGAACTATGACCACAAACAGTTCAGATCCTTTTCTTAACAGGTTTGTATTCATGGCGTCTGGTGGTTTTGTTTAGTCAAAAGGCGATAATTCACAAATTCTGCTTAGCTCGTGTAATCGTCTCTTTTTGAACATCTCTCTGTGCCAAGAACCACAGCGGTAAAGGAATCTTTCTTTACATGGTAAATTCAAGTTATTTCTTCATTTTTGTAAACGTTGAGGATTAAAAGCTGTCTCCCACAGGAGGAAGTTGACTGTTCAGACTTGTAGGGTTTTGTCCTCACAGTCACAACATGTTTGTCTCGGCACAATTCTGAGGAGCAGCCGATTAGAATTACTGATTCGGAAAGGCTTTTCAAAAGCTGGCAATGGAATCTGCTGTGGACCTCGGTTTTAAGGAATCTATCAGCAGCATTCCTGGTTCTATTTTTATCCTTGTAGAATGACACAGGAAACAGTGATAAGACTTTGACATATCGTATTACACAGACTATACAGGCTAGTTTTCTCTGACTTTTTTTTTTCATGCTACGCATGGATCCTTCTTCAAAATTTTGAGCTTCCTGTTTTGATTTTTTAGAAATCCTTCTCATGGTCATACAGAAAAGCTTGAAATTGGAATATCTAGCGTGTAGATAAAAAGAGCCCAATATTATTGTATTTGAGTCTGTTGATTTTCAGAGCAATCCTGTGCAGCTTTCCTTCAGTTTAAGCCCATTGAAATGAATGGGCTTGGGCTGGAGTAACTGTCTTTAGGATAGCACTGATTAGCAGTCTGATGCAGATTTTGAAACAGCTACTTAAATATACTTGATTGAAAAAAGTACTAGTTAAGGACAGAGGAAAAGCTGTCCTGGCTCAGACCAGGTTCATCGAGTCCCGCAGTCTTGTTTGTACAGTGGCCGATCAGGTGCTTCTAGGACAGGGGTAGGGAACCTGCGGCTCGAGAGCCGCATGCGGCTCTTCTGCCCTTGCACTGCGGCTCCACGAGCCGAGCTGCCAGCTTCATCCTTGCCTGGGATGGGCGGGCGCACCAACTGCCCGCGGACGGCTGGGCAGCGCCGCGGGCTTCCCCTCTCGCCCGCCCCGTTGGGACGGGGCGGGCGCTTTCCCGGCGGACGGCAAGGCCGAGCCGCCAGCTTCATCCTTGCCCGCCCTGCAGGCAGTAGGGTAGGTGCATCCATGTGCTTCTCAGAATGAGTGGAGTAAAAGGTAAAAAACCCCAATATATACAGTGTTACCTTTATTTTAAATGTCAAAAATTATTTGGGGCTCCAAGTGTTTCCCTTTCCCGTGGAAAACAGGTCCTAATGGCTCTTTGAGTGTTAAAGGTTCCCTACCCCTGTTCTAGGAAATCCACTCATTTGCAAGTAGGGGTGCTGTGACTCCTTAGAGACAGCCAGTTAGTCCCTTTTGTTGATCCATAGTCAATAGATAAGAGATGAGAGTTTGAACCTACAGCAGGAAGGGTCATTCCTGCAAAGGTATTCTCGGTTGCAACCATACAAAACTTGGAAGTTTCAGAATTGTGATGGTCATAAATGGGCTGTGGCCATACTTACAGCAGCTACGGGTGTTCTGTGCCCACATCAGCAGTCAGAGCTTAAAATGAGTGCTGAATGGCCCTTATGGGGGTTTTTGTTTGTTTGTTTGTTTTTTTATTGTATCATTTGAATTTTACAGTTCATAGTATTTTCCTTCTTCATACATTTTCAAACAATACTTTTTCCACCTTTTCCCCCTCCCCCCATTACTACTTCTTCATAGTTTTGTCACACAAACAGCAGTAAGTTCATTCTCTGTAGCCTCTTCTCCCATATTTCTTCATCGACTCGAGCTTCTTTCATCCAGTCCACGTATATTATCCACATCTTCAAAATTTCATTCTGTTTATCTTGCCACGTCTTATTTTTGGATAATATGTCGAAAATATCAAGTGTCACTAGTTCCCAGATATATTCTAACCATTTCTGAAGTGTCCATTTTTTGTTTTCTTTCCAGCCCAAGGCTATTGTTGCATGTGCTGCTTTAATCATTATTTTATACATATAACTATATTGTTTATCCACCCTTCTGTCTTCCATTACACCTGAATGGCCCTTATGTGTGATATCCATGATTAGATGTAACAACTAGAAACATACAGTTGGAAGGGGCCATACAGGCTGCCTAGTCTAATCCCCCCCCCAATCATTGCAAGATCAGTCTAAAGCAGCCCTGACAAGTGTTCATCTAGCCGCTGCTTGAAAAGTGCAAGAGAGAGAGCTCACCACCTCCCATTATCCTGTGCTGCCAACAGGAACAGCTCCAGCGTGGTGTAGTGGTTAAGAGCAAGTGCACTCTAATCTGAAGAACCAGGTTTGATTCCCCACTCTGCCACTTGAGCTGGGGGGAGGCTTATCTGGTGAACTAGATTAGTTTGTGCATTCCAAACATTCCAGCTGGTTGACCTTGGCCTAGTCACAGCTTTTCGGAACTCTCTCAGCCCCACCCACCTCACAGGGTGTTTGTTGTGAGGGGGAAGGGGAAGGGCAAGGAGATTGTAAACCCCTTTGTGTCTCCTTGCATGAGAGAAAGGGGCGATATAAATCCAAACTCTTCTTCTTCTTCCTGCCCTCCTCTAAGTGACAGCCTTTCATATACTTAAGGAGAGCGATCATGTCCTCCCTCAGCCTCCTTTTCCCAACTCCCTTAGCCTTTCATCATAACTTTGGTCTCCAGGTACCTGATCGTCCTCGTCGCTCTCTGTACCCACTCCATTCTGTCCACACCTTTTTCGAATTGAGGCTACCAGAACTGCACACAATACTCCAGGTGCGGCCTGACCAATGCAGTGTACAGCCGGAATGTGACATCTTCCCCTTTCCTTCAGAGCAGTCCACAGGGTGAAAAACATGCTGAGGATCTCAAGAAGATTCACCCTATATGCCACTAAATCCCCAGTGTTTCCCTGCATTGAAAACCTCACATTTGCCTCTCATTTTTGTTTTCCTTTATGGTCCCTTTCCAAAGTTGAGCTCTGCAAATCCTACATTTTCTTATATCTCTCTCCAAACACACTGTTGTTAGTCTGACCAAAAACACACACAGAAGGAAGGACCATCACTTCCTTTCTCTCCCTCCTTTTACACCACTCTCTTTCCTTCTCTGCAGAAGTCTAGTGTAATGGTGAGATGGATATCTCCCAAATGGCAGCACCCCTTGGATACTGGCTACAGGCCTGGGTGTGTTTGGGCTGTGAGGTTCAGCATCAGCCGCAGAGCTGTGCGTCCTCAGAATTTCTCCTTTGATTCTGTCTTCTTTCAAGTTGCAAAGTCAGTGCTGCTGGCACGATTCAGTTTCTCTGGGAGAACGAGAGTTTTCAGCGCCTCTTTATCCCTGTTTTAAAATTTTCAGGTATTTTAATATGTTTTGTTCTCTTCATAGTGGAACTTTTCATTCGAGAGACGAGAGCACAGATAGTGGACTTAGCATGAGCAGTTACAGTGTCCCCAGAACTCCAGACGACTTTCTCAACAGTGTTGACGAAATGGATACAGGTTCGTTTCCTTTCCTTCTAGTGCAGCTCTTAACTGGTTGTTTTATAGCTTGTTCAGAGGGAAGGGTAGGGTAGTGTGCCCTTTGAATAATGTCGGAATCATTTCACGCTGCTCGCTTCCATTTAATAAGTGTGTGCCCATAAAATTCTAAGTTGCATTGTGTGTGTGTCAAGTCACAACTGACTTATGGTGACCCTGTAAGGTTTTCAAGTCACAGTTCCCTTTGAACCGTCTCATCCCCCCTCCCATTCCCTCCCTTGCATGCCACTCCTCACTCACTCCCCTTACTCCCCTTGCATGCCACCCCTCCCCCTGCTAGGGTGGGTGGGCCATGTCCAGATACCGGGCCCCCTCCCATTCCCTCCCTTGCATGCCACCCCTCACTCCCTCCCCTTACTCCCCTTGCATGCCACCCCTCCCCCTGCTAGGGTGGGTGGGCCATATCCAGATACCGGGGCCCCTCCCATTCCCTCCCTTGCATGCCACCCCTCCCTCCCCTTACTCCCCTTGCATGCCAGCCCTCCCCCCCACCCCACTGCCCCCGTGCTCCCCCCTTCTCCCCACACCCCACTTACCTTAGTCACAAGGTATCTGTTGTGGGGAGGGCACAGGAAGCAACTTTGAAACTCCTTAAGGCAGACAGAAGCAAGGTGTAAAAACCAGCTCTTCTCCTCCTCTTCTATTTTCAACTGTCCTTTGACTTTGAGGAGCAGGACCCCCCCCCCCCCCCACACACACACACTGCATCATCTTGAAATTTTGTCCATGGAAGTCCACCTGGGTCAAGGGCAGAAATTTCCACCCCTCTTCTGCAAACAGAAATGCCATTCCATCAGAGGAGGTGTGGCAGGATGCCAGCCAATGTATTCCGAACAGCATGGCCCAGACACTGTTGGGTCATAATCCAAAACAGGTCCTAGGTGCCCACTCTGTTGTGCATGTTCTCTTGCCCTTCTTGTTTACTGCCTGCACTCAAGACACTAAATTCTCCAAATGGTGCTACAGTTTATCAGTTAGGAAGATAGGGTGTCCCTATTTCACAACCATTCAACTGAGAAACAAGAGTACTTGTTTGAACCATGGTTGCAGCTGATGTTTAAGTTTTGCAATTTCCAGTTAAAGGTTGTGGAGTTAATAATGTGGGATTCTAGACAAGTACGTAAATATGTTGCCCATAACATGTGTCAAGTGCTTGGTTGATTGTGATCATGCCCTCAGAACTTGTTTAGCAGAATGTTTTGACAGAATGACCTACTGCAGTGGGGTTCAGTTACCTTCAAGGATCTTTCCCCTGCTGTGGGGAATGCCAATCCTGCGCACCTGGTGCTACAGCCAACACAGAAAGCAGACATGTGTAGTATATCTGGATAGAACTGGACCTAACCATGGTAGAATCGTGAACCATGGTAGAATCAGGTCAATGATTTTGCTTCTATTTCCCATTGGTCTTGCTGCTTGCTTTCTTAGAGGACCAGAGACAACACTACAGCAAGGCCAAAAGGGTAGCATACATGCATACCAGAGTGGTGTTCACTTCCATATTTTTGTCCCTCCGGCAAAAGAAAACAGTATGCTGGTATATGATTGTGCTGCTCATAGTGGTTGAACCTTCCCCAGACCCGTCCACCTTTTCTACTTTTTATGTTGGACAGATGCCAGGAGCATCAGAGCAATTTGAAATGTAAGGGGAGGAGGTACAAGATGGAAGTCATTAGGGTGGGGCTAATGCATCCCACAGGGTTAGATAATTAGTTGGATCAAGTGATGTGTTTGAGGTTTCCAGGCTATTAATGTCCCTTCTTTACATTCATGCTGTTATCTAGGAGACACTATCAACCAAAGCAACATCCCTTCACATCAGAACCGTTTTCCAGACTATCTTGAAGCCATTCCAGGGACAAACGTGGACCTTGGGACGCTGGAAGGAGATGCCATGAATATAGAAGGAGAGGAACTGATGCCCAGCCTCCAGGAGGCTCTGAGTTCTGATATCCTTAATGACATGGAGTCTGTCCTGGCAGCCACCAAGCTAGATAAAGAAAGCTTTCTTACTTGGTTATAGGGGCCTCAGGGAGCCGAAGTTTGAAACCTTTGAAGGATCTAAGGAGATAAGACACGTACCTGACGCTGCGAACAAGCCTGTGCCGCAAACGCTTCTTGGCTTACGATCAGAGAAGAGAACAAGTAAATGAACAAAATACTCCAGATTCTTTTCATCCAACATTTTGTTCTTCCTTATCCAATCGCTGCTGTTATACCGCTGACCTCTTTTCACAGTTGACTCTGAAGAATTAGTTCTTTTATCTTTTTTTCCCCCCTTTGCTGTTGCAACTACTGTTCAACATGGTGGTGCTGGAGGGGAGGGGGAAGGAGCAAGAAAATAGCCCAGCCCGGTTTCAGATGCCAGCTGCCGTTCCTATTGTCCCGCTGCCTGTACGTGTATCCTTTTTTATCTAATGTGGATTTTGTTGCATTTAACTCTGCATCTCCCTACTTGCAGCCGGCTTCCTTTTGCTTTGCCTGCGTGGCAAGCGGCAACAGCGTGACTTACAGGTTCGGCAAGCCAAAAATGATGTATCTAATGGGAAAAGAGTTGGTGCTGATTTGGAGCGATCTTCAGAAGACCTTTGAATGCCATACAAAAATCTGTCAGGCACACGGGCTGTTGGATCACCGTTTAAATGAATAGAAGTTGCCTGGCAGTGACGTTGGCTGGGTTATGCCTATTGCTAGCTAATTATTAGCTGTCCCTGTTTGGCTTTCTCACATTTTATGGCACCATAAATCATGAGTCATTTTGCATAAACTTTATGAATCTTGATTGTTACCTCTTATTCTAGCTTATAATTTTTTTTCCTTCTGAATCTTAGATTTTTTTTATTATAGCAATAGGTTTGTAAGTTAACTTTTTTTAAAAAAATAGTGAAACTTCACTTAGTCTTATTTAAATCTGAAATGGTTGACGTTTTTATACCTAATCTAGTGTAGTCAGCCAGAATATCCATAGTTGTATGTTGTGCTTGTAACTTTTTGTTTAAAAGATAGCTTTGAATGTATTCATTAGACTACAGGATCCATGGCTTATCTTTTATGCCTGACTGCCAGAATCTGAAGCAATGATCTTCTTAAGGACCTTGTCCTAAATGTACTTTCTTCCTTGAAAATTAGCTCCATTTGTTCCAGAGGAATCTGCATCTATCTAAAAACGTTCAGGATTGCCACTTAAAGGGTGGTCCAATTGTATGGCTTTTTAAAAAAATAATAATGAATTTTAAACACGGCAATTGTATGCTATGAAGTTTCCTCACGGGACAGCTCTTGCCGATGCAGGGAGAGCTTTATAGTGTTGATGAAATTGGTGGCTTGAAATTCCAAAGTCCCTGATGGATGAAACATGGACAAAAGATGCTTTTCCTCTAGTTAGTTTTCATGGTATCATCTGCACTGTCACCTGAGTTTACAATACTGGCAAGAACGCTTAAGGTTTAAGGTGCATCAAAAAAAATCAGAAGCCAAATGGTGCATATAGAAGACTGTAAAGATATGTGTTAGATGGTGAGGCGAGCAAGTAGAAGAGTATTTTAGTCATAGAGGTTAGTTAGCACTGAGATCGAGGGCTGGGTGCATCTCAACGCCATTACTTTTAACAGGAAATAATCGCCCTCGAAGTTGTCTGCAGGAATTGTACGACATGTTTTCCAAAGAGTATTTTAAGCGAACAAAAAGAGCACGAATCAATGTTATAGTATAAGCTATGAAGTATTTCCATGTGTATACTTTTTTTAGATGATTGGCACCAACCAATACTTAAGGATCTGATATCATTCCTACTGGTTTGTTTTTCTTATTTTCAAGATGTATCCATTTGCCTTTCAAAAGTGTTTTGGGCTGAAACCTGGAACATGGGAAATTTTAAAAAAATGTTGGCCCCTTGAAGTTGACGTGGGGCCTAATGTTTAGCCCGTGGCAATAGGCCACAGTTTAATGGGTCCCTTATCATCTGCAAAGTGTCAGTCCCAAAGCAGTGATGTGAAGAGGGGTCAAGAGAGTACATCACACTCCCATTAAGAAGGTTATTTCCTCTAGTTTTCCCACCAATTTTTTTCCCAATTTTTTCTGCTTTCAGAAACAAACTGATGCTAAATATAAACTGACTTGCATAGTCTTATAGATGTGCACCAGTGAGAAAATTCAGTGTTCGTGCAATCAGTTTCCCTATTTTGTATCCAGATACTGGAGGACCACTTTGTATCTGTTTGAGCACCAAGTAGGAAATGGTGAATTTCCCATCCTGGATATCACATAGATATGCTTCGGTTGATTACAGATGTAAAGTTGGAACCTTCTTAGTTTTCCCCCTGACACTGTACAGCCACTACACAGCTTATACTGTATCTGAGCAGCACTGTTAGAGAGGTACAGACATAAAACTGGGAATTCTTGAATTTCTCTTAACACTAAACCTGTTTATGCAATTCTTAAAACTTTATAGTAACTTTTTAAGCCTCTTCATTTGATGGGAAATGTGCCTTAGAGATAATTTGTACTGTTGACGGAGAAAGAAAATGAACCGACAGAAAGTTTTTATTGAGTCTATCACTTGACAAAGTGGCTTAACCTTTTTTTTTGTACTGAAATGCAAAAAAAAAAAAGGAAACAAGTGTTATGGGTAGTATTTTGTATTGATTGGTGTATATATTTAAACAGATCGCTGTCCTAACTTCGTAGCTTCTAGATATTTTTTTTTAAGTACCGTTTTTTCCGGAACGCAATTGAAACTTAATGAGTTATTGTATGTCTGCAGCATTATCTGCTTTGGAATATGTGCCGTTTCTATGAAATCACAAGGATCAAAATGTGTGTACCAATCAGTGTTGGAACTCAAGCAATGCAAGAGGAGAATTGACTATTTCAGAGCGATTAACAGTAACTGAGCTTTTGCACATCGGGAGAATCCATATTAAAATGACTTCACTTGTAATCATGGGGGGTGTTTTCTGCAAAAGGCAGGTGTGTTTGTCTAAACTGACTTTTTTTTTTCCCCTTCGTGGAGAAAAAACCCTCTATGCTTTAAAATGTTTTCTATTAGAGAACTCTGAAACACAACTTTTTTTTTTCAAATATATATATATAGTTACAAATGTGATATTTTCTTTAGATGTAAGAGCATGCCTCTGTTAGGTACCGTAGTCAACTCTGTTACATTATTTTCTTTTTATGTAATACATTTTTTTCATTGCTTTTTTTGTTTTGGTTTATTTTACATGATATAAATATATACTTTGTGCTTACACTGTCTTGTTTGTTTTTTTAACATTAAGCTGATTCTGGTGCTCTCGGGGAAGACAGGAGGCTATCTCATGCAAATGTTTGACAGCTAGTGAAGAATCAGTCTAGGTGGTGAGATTATCAGAGGGAGAAAAGACAGGCAACAAATTGGCATCTTCCTCCTTTGTGCCCGGGTGGAGGTCCAGTCAGCAATTCCACATTTTATAGCAGGGGTGGGCAGTTATTTTTTCCATGGGGCCGCATAAGAAACAGAAAATATTGTGGAGGGCCGAGCCAAAAGGCAGGGGGGCGAGGCGCTTTTGAAAGCCCCGCAGAAGCAGGCATCCAAGGCAACTGGCTTCTGCCGGGCTTTCAAAGACGCCTCGCTCCCGAGCACAGCAGGGGGGCCAGTCAGGGTCATCCGGCGGGCCGGATGTGGCCCGCAGGCCGTATAATGCCCAGGTCTGTTTTATAGTGTATTTTAATAGCTATAGCTTACAAGTGAACCCAGTTTTGACTGAGAAGTTAGAATAAAACACAGTCTAATGGCAGTGCTTGGTATTTTAACACAGCTCTTTCGAAGCATTCAGAATATTTCACATATCTTATCCCAGCAATCTGTACAACTGTCTTGTGAGGAAGTAAGGAGTATAACTCCCAAAAAGCAGATGGGGGTGGGCAGGGGGCCAGAGACAACAGTGGCTTCCTCAAGGTCGCTTAATGAGTTCATGGTTTAGAGCACTTTCGCACAAGCAGAATAATGCACTTTCAGTCCACTTTCAATGTACTTTGCAGCTGGATTTTACTGTGCGAAATTGCAAGATCCACTTGCAAACAAATATGAAAGTGGATTCTGCATGTGCGAAAGTGCATATCTGAATTGGGACTCTTCTAACGTGCATTCTTTGCCACTACATCAGCTCTTAATATTGTCTTAATTTTGGCTGTTCTTAAAGAGCCATTATGTTCAAACATAACGTTTGAAATAAGTACAGTGAGCAAAAGAATCTATTTAGCATTTATGTGCTTAACAAAACTGGCTGAAACAAATCATCATCATTAATCACTGCACAGCACCTGTGTGGCTAAATTGTATTGGGATCTTTAATTTGGAACTAGGAAGATGTAGGCAACACTGGGTAACAACAACCATATGCTAATGTGTTAAGAGTTGGGAAAAGTCCCTTTTATAACCTTTTATTTAAATGGGATAGGGAAGTAAGAAAACTAGTTCAACAGCACAATCTACTCAGACCCTTAAGACACAATTGTCCCTCTGCATGTATTTGCCATGTGTTCATGACTTTTCCAAATGGTGCAGTGCACACCTAGCACTGTCTCAAAATGTATATAGAGGCCACATTTCAGTCTGATATTTCAGAATTTTGATCAAATAAGTCGATTTTTGAAAAAAACATTAGCTTGCATGCGGCACATTGGTTTCTCGTTTTATTTACCAGCTCAGTTAATCTCCTTCGGCATTCAGCACACACTTATTCCCCTGGGGCTCAGTTTTGTTTTTCAAGATTAAAATGGAAGGTATGCTTCCTCTCAAAAACATGCAGAGGTGCGTGATGCACACAGTGTACTCCCTGGTTAAAGAGAAAGCAGAGAAAATATGCCTTGCAGTGGGAGGGAAGTGAGCAGTGGCGCAAACTGATGTACATTGGGACAAAAATAATTCTAACTTTACATGTGAAATGATTGGGGCTGAACTAACAGTGTCTGTGCAGAGAAAATGTCTTGGATTTATGGTGGATAACTTGATGAAAGTGCATATTCAGTTCTTGACAATAGTGATACACTGGAGGTTATTAGGAAAGGGACTGCAAATAACACCTCTACGTAGATGTATGGCGGGATCACATTTGAAATACTAGCTGAAGTTTTCGTTTCTTCATCTCAGGAGATGTTGGACAGAAAAGGGCCACCAAAATGATGCAGAGATTGGAGCACGTTCCTTACAAGGAAAGACTAGAATATGGGCCTTTTTAGTTTAGAAGTTAACTAGCACTTTTATACGAACAGATGTTTATAAAATTATGTATCACGTATACACGCAAGCAGGGAGGAGAACTAATAAGAATTTGCATGCTTCTAAGCCCAGTGACGTCAGTGGGTTTCAAAGACAGTAGAACGAAGAGATGGCCATTCTTGGAATCTGTCTCTAAAGTTATAGTTCTCAGCCTTGGAAAACTCCCTCAGAATCTTTTGGAAGCATTAAAAATGACATCAAGGCAGAAAAGGTTTGGAATTTGAGCATCCTATTTAGAATATTACTAAACGTTTCCTAACTTGCTCTTGTGTTCTCAGGAAGTAGCAAGTTAAAATGAATGGCACAATTTGTGCGTGTAAGGTATATCTTAAACTGTAACTGTATATCTTAAACTGTGCGTGTAAGGTATATCTTAAGCTTTCACTAACCTTGTAAACAATACGGACACGAGCTTTTCTTTGGCTTCATGACTCCCCTAGCATGCAGACACAGGGCCCTTCATTTCAGAAAGTGTTTCGTGCATAGAACTGCTCATAAGCTAGTGGATTTTAAAATGGCTATCATTCCAGCAAAGCATTAGAATCTCTAATGTTCCTATAGTGGAGCACTGGAACATTGTGGAGCATTGGAACTCATGCTCTGAACCACGTTACCTACATAGTTGCTAAGAGTGGTGGACTCTAATCTGGAGAACTGGGTTTGTTTCCCCACTCTTATACATGATGTGTGCTGGGTGACCTTGGGCTAGTCACAATCATCTCAGAACTCTCTCAGTCCACCCACCTCAACTGATCTATTGTGGGGAGAGGAAGGGAAGGCGCTTGTAGGCTGCTTTGAGACTCCTTACAGTTAAGAAAGGCAGGATATAAATCCAAGTCTTCTACACTTCCTGTTGGGAGTCTCCGTTTCTCTTTCAGTGTATCTGTTTCCATGAAGTTTGGATGTAGAAAGACTTTTGGCAGGAGCATCTGCAAAAAAAAAATAAAAGACTGGTAACTAACCACAGGCATGTAGTTTGTCATCTCATGGTCCACGAGATAACAGCCAAGAAGACCGGTCAGACCTGAACTGCCTGGCCACCATCAGGGAATCTGCAAAATTAACCCTCACACATTATTGTAAGCTTCTTATCAAACGGAGGATTGTGTGTTGTAGACATCTGGATTCTGTTTCATGGCCGTTAAAAAAAAACAAAGTAAGGTTTGAAACAGGTCATGCAATCTTGAAAAAAGGAGATCCATGTAACTTTACTGTACAATGTTTTCAAGGTCAAAGAAATGAAGGCACGTAGTGACCACTTCTACCTTTATTATTTATTTTTGTTAAGTCACAGCTGACATGGGAATTCTCAAGTTAAGAGACTTCTAAAGTGGCTTGCCTCTTCCTGCCTCTATGTCTTGACCCTGGATTTCTTCGGTGGTCTCCCATCCAAATGCTAGCCAGGGCCAACTCTGCTTAGCTTCCAAGATCTGACAAGAATTGGCCTTGTATAGGAGCTGTATTTTCCCCGTGGCTGTCTGTCTCAGTTTGAGCAACTGTGCACATCCAGGGCAATAAGTCCAAAAAACATAGAAGAAAATGCACATGCCCTAGAACGATTTGAACATTTTGATGTTTATATTGTACCATGCAAAATGCTCTCCAGCGAGGAGAAAGGGTTAAGAATGGTGGACTCTAATCTGGTGAACTGGGTTTGTTTCCCTTCTCTTCCACTTGATAGTTACTGTTCTCTCAAAGCTCTCTCGGCTCCACCTGCCTCTCAATGGGTCTGTTGGGGAGAGGAAGGAAAAGGAATTTGTAAGCCGCTTTGAGTCTCCTTGCAGGAGAGAAAGCCAGTATAAATCCAAACTCCTCTTCTTCATCATCTCTGTTGTGCATGCCCTCTTAAAGGCCCTGTAATGTGGGTCGATTCCCCCCTGAGGATTAGATGCGTGCTTGTCATGCCAAATATCCCTTCACCAGCACTGAACATGCATTCATCCTGTTTCTGCCCCGCCCCAGCATGTGTTATTTTAGAACCTGCATGGAAGTAGATCTTTTTAAAAAACGCGTGAGCAATCTGGAGCGGTGAGGAACTTGGGGGGGTGAATCCGGATTAGTTTTTCCCACCGCTGGTAGTGATGTGGAGCCTCCCATCTGATGAGAATGCAGTGGGCTGTGCACAATGCGCGCGCAGCCTTTTTTTTATTTCGCAGACTGGAGATCCACACGGATACAAAGCAATGTGGGGCCGGTTTTGACTGATAGACTCAGTAGAAGGCAATACAAACCAGTGCTACACGTCATATCCACGTGGATCCGACTACATGGAGGTGCGCGGAAACAGGGCTTCACTTTTATCGCCCGCTTCTTCGTCTCCGCATAGAGTCGTTCTGCGCCTGCTCGCGCAGACATGGATCCGCAAGGTTAAAAATTAAAAAAAAAATTCCCGCCCCAACACAACGCAGCAGCCAATCAGGAAAGCCCCTGAGCGGATCGCGCGTTTGATCCGCCAATAGAGGGCAGTCCTGCATTGCTGCTGTGTTGCTGGAAACAAGGATCGCTTGGGGGCCACAAGCTGCGGTGGGGACCATCAAACTGTGATCAAAAGGTACCGAATCTTTCCAAACCTGGATGTATCTAGATTCATTTTTTCAGTGGGGAATCGACCATGGGTTGCTCAACACTGATTCTAACTGGAGTATTTTAGGCAGTGTCTGTTCTTTAACCCATGTATACATGTGCCAGGCAAAAATGTGGTTACCAATGAAATCTAGTCTCCTGTCTAGTGCTTCTTTGCAACTGAAGTAGGAGTAGTATAATTTATTTTGGTCATTGACCAGAAAATTGCATCTGAAGTACATTTAAGCTTAATCTATAGACACAAATAAACCATGTGGAACAGTTTCCGGGACTCATGCCATTTCAGATTACAACTGTGTGTTTGAACACTTTTGGCATATAGGAATCTGTTTCCTTCATAACCTGCCTTTCATTCCAGTGGGGACCCCACGCAGTTTACAATTCCCCTTCCTCCACGTTCCCTCACAACAGTCCTATGAGGCAAGTTAGGCAGAGGATGTATGATTGGTCCAAGGTCACCTGCAAGCTTCCACAGCATGGGGGTGGGGTGGGGATTTCCACTTCGGTCTCCCAGATACTAGTTCGACACTAACCACTACACCATACTGGCATTTCACAGAGAAGTCTGGAATGGAACCTTTGCTTTGATAGGCTGAATTTCCATCAAAGTGAGAGTTTCCCATCTACCCTCCACACACCTGCAAGTGTAGATCATCTGTTGCTTGGGAATAGCAATGTGTGCACTCTATGGGACAAATATTTTGAAAAACAGTTTCTTATAAAGACATGTGGCCAGATCTGTGTGTCAACTGCCATCAACACACAGCAGACATGGCGACCCTGTAGTGTTTTCAAGGCAAGAGACTAACAGATGGTTTGCCTTGACAGGCTGTGTATGTCTGCAGTGACCCTGGACTCCCATCTAAGTTTTAACCATGGTAAATGCTGGCCCAGTGTGGGCCACCCAGGTCAGGGCAACAGATAAAGTTCTATAAGCTACCATCCTTTTACTACCTGAACAGAGGACATCTAACAGATCAAGAGGCACAGAATGTCACTAAGCTCCACGTCTACCTGTACAACTGGTTGAGGTTATGGGTAGGATGGGACAAATATTTCCCTTCCATGATGATCTGCAGATGCTTTGGAATTAGCAGCTGACATTTTCACTAACCTCATACTTCTATTTTGTTTCATTGACTTGCAACTCCTGTAAAAAAAAAGGATGGCTAAAATGTATTTCACGGCTGGAATCAACAGGCTGTTGTGGGTTTTTCGAGTAGTGTAGCCATGGCCTGGTAGTTTTTGCTCCTAACATTTCACCCGCATCTATGGCTGGCATCTTCAGTGGCATGTCACACTAAGATGTGTTTCTCTTTCAAGGTGCCAGCTATAGATGCGGGCAAAATGACAGGAGTAAAAACGAAGACTGTGGCCACATGTCCCAGAAAACCCACAACAGTCATTGAGGTATACATTTTAGATAAGTTCCCTGCCCATCCCAGTGTCCAGGCATGTACAGATTTTCTGACTTCTGTTGTCACCTAGACTATAAATTTGCTCCATAAGCAGAGAGATTAAGATCACGCTTTTCAATGCCTTTCCAGCAGTCCTTCAGCACTAACAGCCTGCTCCTCCTAACCCGACCAGTGCCAAACTCTCTCTGCATGACCGGCTTGGTAGAGAGGCAGAAAGGTGTAGGCAAATAACTCAGGGAAATGGTAGGGATTTGCCTCAGCAAGCTCTAGCTGTTGCCATCTCCCTATGTGAGTTGAACAAAGGTGAATTGTATTTCCAATGGAAGCAAGGTTTACTCATGAGTAGCCAGGACTGAGCAGGCAGCACAGGCAAGTATGGTAGTAAACATCCCCTCTGTGACAGAATGAAGGGATTCAATGACTACACTGACCTATCAGAGTCTGTGTGGTGTAAAGTGTCTAACGAGGAGCTAAAAGACTCAGGTTCAAATTCCCAATAAGCCACAGGAGCATGCTGGATAGTGTTGGGCCAGTCACACCACCAAAGACTAATCTGTCTCACAGGGTTGTTGCAGTGGTGGGAGTCAATTGATTTAACAACCTGTTCTGGTGCTGGGATTCAAATAATTTAACAACTGGTTGCTTACAAGCACCACTTTCACAACCGGTTCTGCCGAAGTGGTGCGAACCTGCTGAATCCCACCACTGGGTTGTTGTAATGAGGAAAAATGGAGGGCAGGAATGTGATATTGGGGGGCAAAGATAGCCCAGAATGGGAGGTCAGAACGTACCCTGACAAGCAGCAGGGGGATTATCAGCAGCAAACTGAAGCCCAGGCCTCTGTCACTAGTGATCATCAATGTTACTTCAAATGCTCACGGGAAGTCATCAGGTCACTAGTGCCGTGGGGACATTCTGGTATTCTGGCAAAAACTCTATGGTAGAGGGCAGATTATTGTAGAGTTTTTGCCCCGTTACCAGAGAGCTCAAGCATCACTGGTGAAGTGATAACACCAGTGATGCACCAGATGTGATGTCAACATATTGCTAGCAACAGGCCTCGGTTTGCTGCTGGCAAATCCCTCCTGCCAGATGGCTGAACAGTGCTAGCAGAAGGGGCACCAGAGCAGGGATCCCCCACCCCAGGAAGAGTCTAGGAACCCTAAGTGTATCCCTCCCCTTCTTCACAAAATGAAAGCAGTTTAAGAATGTCCCAATATCACCCCCAGTGTGGCGTAGTGGTCTGAGCATGAGGACAGTGAGTTATGGGGTGAATGAACAGGCACGCTTCTTCTGGGTTCAGGAAAGTCACTCACGTTAGTCATTTGTGATCAGAAAAAAAGGGGAAGGAAAATTTTTAAGCTTCCCTGCTTATTTGCGAACCATGCGCAATCAGGCAAGTACTTATCAATAAGCCTGAAACCAACTTTATTACAAAACCAGTTATCAAAAGTCCTGAACCTGGACAATATGGTGGATACAAGCATTGGCTGTTCCCGCTCTTTGCGTTATGCAGTTTCAGCTCTTGGCTCTTTCAGATTGTAGGACTTCTGTCTTGCTAAATTTAACATTTTTTAAAAAATAACAACAGCAACAGAACTGTTCACGTTTAGTGTGACTATTTCAGAGTAAATTAATCCGAAAGGCCATACAGCTATGCACTGTGTTTATGAAATGCAGCTGTGTCGATTCCATTCAAATAAACAAAACAGTTACACATATAACATTCTATATTTTGGCCTAACCAACACCAAGAACTCTGGTTCCCTTCTTTATAGGAAGGGGTGTCAGCTGACCTGGAGGAAGGAGATAAATCTTTCTGAAACCTTATCAAGGCGAAATAAAACCATCAACAATTGCATGACTAATGTTCCAGAGAGCCTGGATTTGAGTTGACATTTGTTTTTATTAACTTGGAAGGAGAACAAAGTGCCTCTCCCACATCCTTCGTGTGTGGACTACACCCCGGTTAGAAATTTCTAGGTAAACACACACATCTGCCGCTCACACGGGTGTCTAAAAGTCTCATTGCAGTGGAGAATTTTGAAGGTACCTGGCCCAGATAGTATGAGAGGTGCTTGCTATACACTTCAGAGGTGTTCATGTGACTGGGTCAGTTCTATTAATAGGGTTTCTTCAAAAGCAACCCTCTTCTGTGGCTATTCGTACCTGTCAAAAGTGCAGGAATGCTTTCTTTTTTAAAAGGGACCCATTTCTGAGACAACCAGTGAGTTTGATCCTACGGGTCCCCTCTCTGGAATCTCCCAGAAAAGAAGCCACAGTCCTTTCTGAAGTGAGTAGGGGTGCCTCAGAGCAGTTGCAGAGGGTTACTTTGGGGATGATTTTTGGAACAAACTATAAATGGCTCCCCTTGAAACAGAAACACATACACACTCCTGTCGACATGTTTTAAAGGAATACTCTTGGGTCTGTTCTTCCTATCTCTTTTTTTATTTGAATGAGGGCTGAATGCTTCATCTAGTTCTGAACAGGGCAGAAGATCTCCACTGACACAGCCAGATATGGATGAGTTAGGGGCCAGAACGACACTTCCAGATGTTGGCTTTCTCCAAGGACCACATTGCACATGTAGATGACAGTCACCCACAGATGAGACCTCAGCTCCATTGATTCCCCTGCTGTTTGGCCAAGAGCAAAACCAGCAACCATCACATAAAAATAGCTGTGGTGCCCTGGTCCCAGGATGCCATTGGAAGACACATGATTCAGCAGCCTAGTTGAAGACAAGAAGGTCTGGGCTGACCAATGCCAAGAAAGGAGCCTACCAGGAAATCTCAAATACGCCCACCTGAGTTCCATAATGAGGAAAAAAATGAATAGAATGTTTTTGAGTTGCAACTGATTTATGGTGACCCCATCCACAGAGAGCCATCTTGGTGTAGTGGTTAAGAAGAAGAAGAGTTTGGATTTATATTCCCCCTTTCTCTCCTGCAGGAGATTCAAAGGGGCTTACAATCTCCTTGCCCTTCCCCCCCTCACAACAAACCCCCTGTGAGGTAGGTGGGGCTGAGAGAGCTCCGAGAAACTGTGACTAGCCCAAGGTCACCCAGCTGGCGTGTGTGGGAGTGTACAGGCTAATCTGAATTCCCCAGATAAGCCTCCACAGCTCAGGCGGCAGAGCTGGGAATCCAACCCGGTTCCTCCAGATTAGATACATGAGCGCTTAACCTCCTACGCCACTGCTGCTCCTGAACCTGGAAAATTAGAAGACTCTAATCTAGAGAACTGGGTTTGATTCCCCACTCCTCCACATGAAGTCTTCTGGGTGACCTTGGGCCAGTCACTGTTTCCTCAGAACTCTCAGCACCATCTGCCTCACAAGGTGTCTGTTGTGGGGAGAGGAAGGGAAAGAGTTTGTAAGCCCCTTTGAATCTCCTTACGGTTAAGAAAAGTGGGGTATACATCCAAACTCCTTCTCCTCTTCTTCCTCACAAGGTGGGAAGGGGAAGGAAAGGTGATTGTAACACAGTTTGAGATTCCTTACAATTGAGAAAAAGCAGGGTATAAAAACAAAGACTCTTCTTCTTTCCAGGCAAGAGATGTTCAGAGGTGTTTTGCCATTGCCTTCCTCTGCATAGCAATCCTGGACTTCCTTGGTGGCCTCCCATCCAAGGACTGAGTGTGGCAAACCCTGCTTCACTCCCAAGTTCCGACACGCTCAGGCTAGTCACAGCTATTCCAGGGTGTTGTAATGAAAGAAAGCTGGAAGGAAAAAAAAGCAATAATCTTTGTGCTAACATAACACTCCTGTCAGGGACGTCCTGTTGTGTGTGCCATCCTGAGCAGAGTTACACCCTGCGTCCATTGAGGTCAATAGACTAAAAAGGGTGCAACTCTCCTTTGGAGAGCACAGTGAATTCGCTAGCTGTTGCCACTGGAGAAGCTGAAGCCCAGAGGGAGCTCCATCTAAAGGCCCAGGGCAGCAGCTGTAAGAGGAGGCAGCCGAAAAGCTCCTGCCAAGGATTTTCATTCAGACAAAACAGAACTCGCAGGCGGCCTGATCTACAGGGCTGCTTGGCAACGGAGTTATAAAACTTGCAGTTTAGGAGTCAGCGCTGGTGGAAACAAAAGGGGCTCTTAAAAATTTCAGCATAACAAGTGTGTGTGGTTTTTCAAGTGGACAGCCACGCAATCGAGAGGGCTTGAAGATTTATGGCTTGGTCAAAACAGATTGCCTTTTAGGGTGTGTGCTAATGAAACTTGGCCTCCAAATGAGATTGAGAGAAACAGTGGCGGTTTCTAGAGCACCCACTGGAACAGGAGCCCCCAGCATGGTGCATGCTAGCACCAAGGCACCCCCATAGACACCTTTCTTGGCATCTACCAAGTGGGCAGGGCCAGGTGGACATTTGCCCAGCAAGGTTTCTGATTGACTGTGCAGATTTTTAAAGACACCGCCTTTGCAGCAGCTGCTTCTGCATCACAAGGATCTTCACTGCATGAATGAAAGTAAGCAGTGGTGACCATTTTTATTTTATTTCTTTATGTGATTTTTATCCCATGCTCCCCCTACTACAGCAGGCTCAGAGCAGCCCATAAAAACATATTTAAAATATGATAAACAACAAAGCTCTAAAATATATATAAGCTGTCACTTGATCTAATACGGATGGAATAATTCAGAAGTTCGCGACCCTATAACCGAGAAACAACAACTCAGAACAGCTAAACAGGGGAAGGAAGAGAAAGGGAGGTCAGCTAAGATGGAAACCTATAAAATTGCTGGCCTTAAACGTAGGTCTGGTGGAACAGCTCTGATTTTGAGGCCCTGCCGAAGTGAGATAACTCCCACAGGGTCCTGGTCTCTTTTAACAGAGCAGCCATTTTGTGGTAGCCATTTTGTGACTGTGCCCACCATGTTGTGTTATGATTCCAAGGTTGCCTGTGGGCTCAAAAGGTTTGGGGACCTCTGCACTGGAAGATTACACTGGGCAGAAACAAAGGTCAAGCTGAGTGACACAAGGAGTCATTACTGTTGGGCTCTCATGATTAACATGTCTTACTACAGAGTTCTGGAAACCCTTAACTAGTTTCTCCTTTCCCTGTCACCTAACAAAACTCCTGCCATTTAGTAGGCACCTGATAACCCTACCTCAGCCCCAATTCTCCACCCTTGAGAAACTAAACAGGGGGAGAAAAAATGACTGGGAAATGGCCTCCATGTTGATACTCTCGGTATTTTCCCATCTCTCTATGGTTTTTTTTCTAAGGGGAAATTCCTAGATGGTCACCTGGAGGTGTCTTCATGTCCTTCTCAAACTCCACCCTACCCAGACACCACCCTTAAGTCTCCCAGTAATTGTCAAGAGAGATCTGGCAACCTTAAGAGAGAATGACTTGTGAAAAGTAACCTAGTGAAAGAGCCATGAACAAGCCCACGTTTCTACAAGTACATGTCCTACCAATGCCCGAAATATATCATATGGACACCTTGGAACTGGTATAAGTCAATCAGCACCATTCTTGCTTAGCCTGGGAATGCCTGTTACACTGAATCAACATCCCTTATTTGTGCTCCCAAACAATGCATTTGTTTGTAATCACAATTTGATCAATGCAGGCCAAATAAGTTTTGCATCCTCTCAGCTCCTTCACAAACTCCTGCAAAGGTTTGCTGAAGTTGGTGCCTTTGAGAAGGGCTTGGCCTGCTTTTATTTCACCAGATGGGGCGTCTGCCCAAAGCAATTCTAAAGCCTGCTAAACTTCCAAGCTGCCCACTGAGCTGTGTTTTTTGTTTCTTTATTTACCGTTCTATCTTACTCAGCTGACAAAGGAGACGGGCTGCTCCTTTAGAGCTTGAAGGAGATGGCCCCTCCCTTCAGAGGTACTCCAGGAAACCAACCATGTGTACCATGAACAAAGTACAAAAGGTAGAACTTCAGGCCTGGGCATGCTGGCCTACCCAGGCCTAACAGTTTGTTTTGCTGATCGCCTCAGACAAGCTGTCATTTCAATTATCTATTATTTTCTTCAGCCAAACCAACTGTGCAGATTTATGTCAGCATTTCCAAAGCTGCCAGTAGCCTAGCCTCACTTTTTCCCCAAATTAAAATCAGAGGCATATAAGGATGCCAGTCTCCAGGTGCAACTTGGCAATTCCCCAGAACTGCAGGTCATCTCCAGACTATGGAGACCAGTTCCCCTGGAGAAAATAGCTGCTTTGGAGGGTGGACTCTAAAGCATGGCATCTAACTGAGGTACCTGTCCTCCTCAGGTTCCATCCTCAAATCTAGAGTTTCCCAACCTGTATCTGCCAACCCCACCCCACCCCTGCTGGTGGCTGAGGGAGTGGACCTGGCAACCGTAGAGGCGTACTTTATGTTTACCCTCAAAAACACTTGTTTGAGAGCATGTAAGAGTCACTTACCCTCAGATGAACCACCTCCCCCACCCTGCCCACTACTTGATGTGAACCACTGCTCTGTGCAGAAGTCTTGATGTGAAAGAAACATGCTAAGGCAGGGTTTCCTGCAGAGGTGAACCTCCTTCAAAAATCTTCTGTGTCTACATTAGAAGGTATTGAACAATCCAATCATGCCCAAAGCAGATACTAGAAGGACTGCATGTCCCAAGCAGAGATGTACTGCAATATGGCAAGGCCGGATCTAAGGTTGCCAGCTGCAGATTGGAGAATTCTTGGAAATTTGGGGGGATGGCGCTGGGAAGGATGAGTATATAATTCCATCGAGCTCATGTAACCCCTATGTAAGAATGGGATGACCCAGAAAGGGGGTGGAGTCTGAAAAGAAGCAGAAGGCTTCAGAACTCACGAGGTTGGAGGAAGCAAGGCTACCAGGCTGGGACCTTGATTGATTTTATTAAGCCCTTAACACCTTGTTTAAGGTAACTGCAATGTTGTTGGGAACTAGTGGGAAGGGAGTTGTTTATTTTGCTATATTGTAAATGTTAGAATTTATTGTTTCAGGGTTTTTGTATATGTGATTGGTGAGAGTTCTTTGGGGACCTTCATCATCTTGGATCCCGTTCACCAAGCCTCTGAAGTCTTCATAAGCCAACCACCAGCAAAGAAAAATTTGACTAGGCATTATCAGTAGACAGGGGCGTACCTAGGCAAACTGGCGCCCGGGGACAAAACCTGAGTTTGGCCCCCCCTCCCTGCCCGGCATATGGGCTGCCACCCTGCCCCACCATGACCAAACAATGATTTTTTGTACCAGCTCACAAAACACCTCCCACTCCCATCAAAACATACATGGCTCTCTCCCCACCAACTCTTTTCCTAATTTCCTAATCACAACAACCCTATGAGGTAGGTTGTTAGCCTGAGAAACAACTCCAAGCCAGTGCAAGTGGGTATTAAGCATGAGTGTAACCTCTAGGGGATGGGGTGGTCTAGAAATCTGAAAAATAAATAAATAAAAATAAATAAATCTCTCACAAATCACCCCCAGCAAAACATTTACCAAACAAATGTCAGCATCATCTCTCATAAAACACCTCCAGTGGAATCCACCCCCAAACAGCATCACTTTCAATGGTGTTTAAACTAGGGAGCTCAGATTCTTCTTTTAAACCTACCTTAAAGGGAGAATCTGGGGTCCCCGGTTAAAACAAAATTGAAAGTGATGCTATTTGGGGTTGGATTCTCCCCCAGCCTGAAACAGCATCACTTTTGAGGGTTGGAGATTCAGATGAAACAAATAGCAGATTCAGCTGGAATCTGGGCAAATTTGGGCACTTTCGGACAAAAATTGTCCGATTATGTCCTGCCCAAATATGAACACATGCGAATGCAAGGTATTTGGGTTGGGGGGGGGGTATTTTTGGTGTTTTTTCGTCCTGCAGGGAGCGCATTTTTAAAGCTAGTGGCACCATGATTTCAGGGCATCATCCAGAGACTGCTCTGATGATACCACCTGAGTTTGGCGATGTTTGGTTCAGGGGCAGCAAAGTTATGGATGCCCAAATGGAATGCCCCCATCCCCATTGTTTTCAATGGGAGCTAACATAAGATGGGGGCTACCCATTTGAGGGACCATAACTTTGGTCCCCCTGAACATAACTTCACCAAACTTGGGTAGCATCATAAGAATAGTTAACAGATGATACCCTGAAATTTTGGTGTCACTAGCTTTAAAAATACACCCCTTCCAGGCACCCCAAGAAATTTGCCCAAGATTCTTTGTTTTGCAGTGACTTTGCTCCATTGTAGCCAATGGGGAATTTCTGAGGCAGGCTGCACATTTTTGAAGATAGAGGCTCCAGACTTTCAAGGTGGCTCCAGGAGGGTCTCCTGGTAATAGCATCCAAGCTTGGTGATATTTGCTTCTGGAGTGGGGGGGGGAGCTGAGAGAACTCAGCCCACAGGCTTTCATGTGCAGGAGCGGGGAAACAAAATAAGCCTTTTGGGGGCCCATAAAATTGAACCCCCAGAAGCAAAGGTCTCCAAACCTGGATGCTATTACCAGGAGGCCCTCCTGGAGCCACCCTGAAAGTCTGGTGCCTCTGTCTTCAAAAATGTGCAGCCTGCCTACACACTCAGAAATTCCCCATTGGCTACAATGGAGCAAAGTCACTGCGTGGTATCATCAGGACAGTCTCTGGATGGTACCCTGAAATTTTGGTGTTGCTACCCTTAAAAATGCGCCCCCTGCAGGCCGGAACTTGAAAACACTTAAAAATTAAAAAACCCACAAACGACCCTGAAATGTTGGCGCCCCCCCACGTGACCAAATGAGGGGCGCCCGGGGACATAGGGTACCCCCTGTCCCTAGGCAGGAATGCCACTGTCAGTGGACTGTAAATATAAGGACTTGAAATGCAACTTAACAGGACTGTAAAGTGTTAATGTTAAATGTTAAATGTGTTATTTGTTAAGAAAGTAAACTATTTTGTTTTAAATTTAGTTCTTTGCAACTCCTTCCAAGTTCTGCCCCACAGAACCCACAGATAGAGGTTATACTCACACTTTAAAGCAGCTGTTTTCTCCAGGGAAACTGATGTCTGTCATCTGAAGATGAGTGGTAATTCCAGGATATCTCCAGGTGTCACCTAGAGAGAGCCAGCATGGTGTAGTGGTTAAGAACAGGTGGACTCTAATCTGGGGAACTGGGTTTGTGTCCCCACTCCTCCACATGACTGAAGAACTCTTATCTGGTGAACCAGGTTTATTTCCCCACTCCTCCACATAAAGCCTGCTGAGTAACCTCAGAACTCTCTCATCCCTACCTACATCACAAGGGGTCTGTTGTGGGGAAAGGAAGGGAAGGAGTTTGTAAGCTGCCTGGAGTCTCCCCACAGGGGAGAAAGGTTCAAACTCTTCTTCATCATCATCTGGAGCCTGGCAACCTTTGCCAGATCAGTGAAGCATGCAGAGCTTAGCTGGCTACCTCCTTAGGGGAAGGATACTTTAACTTAGGGACAGCATCAGCATACTTTGAGATAGGGTGGTTGCTAGGGCTTGGGGCTGGCCCACTATTGCCTTCTGAGGGTGGGAACCACCAGGGTGAATCCTCTCCAATAACCACACTGGACACTTTGCTGGGATAAACATTTTGGCCATAGCCATTTTATTAGCCAACCAAAACAGAAACGTGAGGCATAGCATGGGTCTTGATCTGGCCTGTCTGCTTCATAGTGAAGCTCCAATGGGCGGATGCCCTGTATTGGACTTCGCTCCGCTGAAGGGCTCTGCCGGGCGGACGCTCCTGGTAAGAGGTGATCCCCATTTGACGGTTCGGCAGGGCGGTTGCCTCTTGCCGCCATCGGCACTTCCAGATCATTACCCATGCGCCACCGCCAAACGGCTATGACAGAAAAATGCAACAACCGGATAAACCCAGGGAGAGGTGGGTGGGCAAATCGCTGGCTGGCCGAAGCACATGTCCAGAACAAAGGAGGGCTTCCCCTTTAAAGGGTCAGTCCGCCCTCCCCTCCTGGTGACGTAAGCCCTTGCCCAACATGGCCCGGGCTTCGCTTCCGCCCTCAGTTACGCGGAAGCGGTCACCTTGGCTCCACCCATCCCACCCCCCAGAGGCAACCGCAGCCGGTGGGTGATTCACAGCTGTCTTTAACCCCGCCCCTCCCTACACAGCCATTCATCTCCCTTGCCATGTTCCTGTGTGCCCTTCCTGGACCATTTGCTTGCAAGTCCTCCACCACCCATGCGCCCGGCTTCCCAGTGTTGATGGAGAAGCGCAGATGGGTGGTGCACAACGGGATTGTTCTGTACTGCCTCCAAATTTTGACAAAAGAGGAAAAATCCTCTGCTGATGCTTACGATGATAAAACTTAAGAGACAAAAAGAATCTGAGGTAGAATTTCGATATCCTGAGAGTCACAAGGACATAGTCGAAGATAAGTATCCCCTGTAAGTCTACCGTGAAGTTTTTCAGATGGAAATATATTTAGCCTCACTTTTGTGAACAGCCATCGATGATGAAAAAAAAGTCATTGTTTTCAAGTAATTAGCACAACAGAATGGGACCTTGTAGTTTATATGAAAACAGGTTGGAGAACAGACAGGATGGGCACGGGACCAGAGATCAGCTGAAGCGATATCCTGTAATCTCTGTGCTAGAGATTTAAGTGCAATTTCATACTCCAAAAGGGCTCAAAACGGGGAAGAAAAACCTATTGAGACAGCTTTTCTTGCTGCCAATTTCAATCCAGTTACTGTAATAATCATCCTGAGCTAAGTAGGTTAGTAATCCTTCGCCCCGTGAGAAGATTTTATTTTAAGCCAAATGCTTAATGCTGCGAACCACGCTCTATAAGTCAGAGGACACTCACCCATTTCTAGTAGGAGAACTGCATTCGAAACACAGTTGGGTATCTTGAGGAACACTCTTATAAATCTGGCTTGGAGTCTGTCCTGCTCCTGAGAGGCTCCCCCTATAACAGTTGCATCCCACCTTTACATTAAAGATTTTTATGGTGGGAGGGGCATAATGTTCCCCTCTGTCAGAGTAAAAACGTAGGATGGATAATAGAGTTGTTGTTTTTTTTGCTTTCTTCGGGGCTAGTGCAAGTTCATTAAGACCAGTGGGGGCTTTCCGGCAGTGGGGAGGATTGTTTGCATTTGTAGGCTCTTCATTTGTAGGCAGTGGCATAGTGGTTAAGAGCAACGGTACTCTGATCTGGAGGAACCAGGTTTGATTCCCCGCTCTGCCACTTGAGCTGTGGAGGCTTATCTGGGGAATTCAGATTAGCCTGTGCACTCCCACACACGCCAGCTGGGTGACCTTGGGCTAGTCACAGCTTTTCGGAGCTCTCTCAGCCCCACCCACCTCACAGGGTGTTTGTTGTGAGGGGGGAAGGGCAAGGAGATTGTAAGCCCCTTTGAGTCTCCTGCAGGAGAGAAAGGGGGGATATAAATCCAAACTCCTCCTCCTCCTCCTCTTGTTCTTCTTCTTCTTCCTCTTGTTCTTCTTCTTCTTCCTCTTGTTCTTCCTCTTCCTCTTCTTCCTCTTCTTGTTCTTCCTCTTCCTCTTCTTCTTCTTCTTCATGCTGTCGGAAAGCTGCCTTGAGAGCGGCAGGCTGGTGAGTCTGCAGGGTTGCATCCGGGGTGCCCCGCTGTTTGGATGGGGCTGTCCAAATGCAATGGGATGTACGTCGGGTAACTGTTATTCCTGGATGCTGTGTTGTGCCTGCCTTGCCACTGAATGATATCTCACTGATGCGCACATCAGCTGCTTTCGAACCCAAAGTGTTCTGAGTTTCACATCAAATATCCTAGGCCACTGCTGTGTGCTAGAATCACGCTCAGACTGGAATTTCCCATTCAATGAAGTGTACATGTTGCCAGTGTTTTGTGCCTCACAGAAGCATGCAACTTTGGCTTGCCTTTTTTGGAGAAGAAGTAACACAGCATAACGAAACCTGCACGTTAGTGGGCAAGACAAAATGGAAAGAGAGAAAAACTGCAGGGCCAGGTGGGGGGAAAAGTGTGAGTCTGTCACCTTGGCATTGTGCGTGCCATTATTTCTTCACTATTGGGGAGTTAAACAGTCAGACTGTATGAGTGAGAACCAGGATCTTTTTTTCATAACAGAAACAAAGTATTCAAAGATCGCATCAAGCATAGACCACTTTTAGCCTACGGGTGCCACAAACTGTGGTTTGTGAGTAACATGTGGCTCCTGGAAAATTCAAGCGCGGCTTGTGAGAAGTTCAAAAACATGAATAGAAATCATAATTGAGAACATGAATAGAAATTAGCTGAAACGTGCTAAAGGGTTTTGTAGAGGCAGTGATGGCACCTGGCTGCCTATCAGAAGAGCAGCAGTGGCGTAGTGTGTGTACTCCAATCTGGAGGAACCGGGTTTGATTCCCTGCGCTGCTGCTTGAGATGTGGAGGCTTATCTGGGGAATTCAGATTAGCTTGTGTACTCCCATACACGCCAGCTGGGTGACCTTGGGCTAGTCCCAGTTCTTCTGAGCTCTCTCAGCCCCACCCACCTCACAGGGTGTTTGTTGTGAGGGGAGAAGGGAAATGAGTTTGTTAGCCCATTTTAGTCTCCTTGCAGGAGAGAAAGGGGGGATACAAATCCAACTCTTCTTCTTCTTCTTCTTCTTCTTCTTCTTCTTCTTCTTCTTCTTCTTCTTCTTCTTCTTCTTCTTCTTCTTCTTCTTCTTCTTCTTCTTCTTCTTCTTCTTCTTCTTCTTCTTCTGTAGAGCTGCCATCCTCCAGGTAGTACCTGGTGATTTCCCAGAATTACAACAGATTCGGAGACAACAAAGATCCATTTTCTTTGAGAAAATGGCTGCTTTGAACTTTGGATTCTATGACATTATACTTTACTAAGGTTGCTCCCCTCCCTAAACCCTGGCCTTCAAGGCTCCACCCCAAATCTCCAGGAATTTCCCAATCCATGGTTGGCAACCCTAGCAATCAGGAAGGCCTCTGGCCACCTCTGACTGAGCTTTTATATTCTTAAGGGATTCTGCTGAGCTATTATCATCCTTCCTAAGTATTTCTGCCTGCCAGGGGTAAACAGCTTAGATGCTCAAGAGGGGCAGATAGCCAGAAAGGCCTCAGAAGGACCCAAAAGGGCCTGAAGGAGTAGACAAAACCAGAAATCCCAGGAGGCAAGGGATCCAGGAATGGGGGTCTGGAATAAAGCATGGCCCTCTAGGCCCATGAGGGGCAGAAAAAGCTAGAGAGGAACACTTGAGATGGAAAGAAAATTTGGAGATGGAAGAGTTGTCCAGGCAAGAAAGGATGACTTTCTATATTACTTTTATGAATCAGCCAAATCTTAAAATTAGTCCTTTGTGCATACAAATTATGTAATGAATTAACTTCATAAAAAATGAACCACCTTTGAGCAACTTCCTCCTTGGGATAAGTCATGTATGGTAAGATAATGTCCTAACAAGTACAACTTACTGGGCAAAAGTGAATAATGGGTGTGAGGAACCTGAAAAGCAATTTATGGCAAGGCAGGTGAAGATGGCAGATAAATCAGCTGTCCTTCCTGCTGTTGTCTTCCAGTCCTGTTGCTGGATGCCTCACTCTTCATCCACTTCCTGACACAGAAATTGCCATTGTGAAAATACCTGAGGTGCAATTCTGCCCTGGGGCTAACCCAGGGTACTAGACTGGAGGATTGCAGTCTTTACTAATTAATGTACTGCAACATCTATTCTACAATACATCAGCTACTAATTAGTTACTAACCAACAGTACCTGCAATTCTGCTTGTTTGATCCTCCTGAGGTTGGGGGTGGGGTGCCATAACAGCTGCGGTGTCACTCAGCTGAACTGGTATATTGATTAACGAAAACTTTAGTTGCTTGAACAAAGCCAATTTTAGTTTGCAGGGATGAGAGATAGCAGCTTCCTCTAGGCCAGTGGTGGTGAACCTTTGGCACTCCAGATGTTATGGACTACAATTCCCATCAGCCCCTTCCAGCATGGCCAATTGGAATTGTAGTCCATAACATCTGGAGTGCCAAAGGTTCGCCACCATGGCTCTAGGCTTTTCTGGATGTTGTCAGTTAACAAAGACGATAGCAAAGATTGCGCTCTTTCAACCGGGAGTGGAAACTTTCACTGTAATTTGCTGTTGAAAGTTGCTTTGTGTCTCAAAGGGGGCACATCTTTACCTGTAATCATTTTCACTTATTAATCCATTCAAGTAGGCAGTTTCAGGTAAAATTCTTGGGTTGCATTTAAGAACATAAGAACATAAGAACAAGCCAGCTGGATCAGACCAGAGTCCATCTAGTCCAGCTCTCTGCTACTCGCAGTGGCCCACCAGGTGCCTTTGGGAGCTCACATGCAGGATGTGAAAGCAATGGCCTTCTGCGGCTGTTGCTCCCGAGCACCTGGACTGATAAGGCATTTGCAATCTCAGATCAAAGAGGATCAAGATTGGTAGCCATAAATCGACTTCTCCATAAATCTGTCCAAGCCTCTTTTAAAGTCATCCAGGTTAGTGGCCATCACCACCTCCTGTGGCAGCATATTCCAAACACCAATCACACGTTACGTGAAGAAGTGTTTCCTTTTATTAGTCCTAATTCTTCCCCCCAGCATTTTCAATGTATGCCCCCTGGTTCTAGTATTTTTAGAAAGAGAGAAAAATTTCTCCCTGTCAACATTTTCTACCCCATGCATAATTTTATAGACTCCAATCATATCCGCTTCTGAGACGTCTCCTCTCCAAACTAAAGAGTCCCAAACGCTGCAGCCTCTCCTCATAAGGAAGGCGCTCTAGTCCCTCAATCATCCTCGTTGCCCTTCTCTGTACTTTAGATGTCACATGCAACTAACAAATATATACATGAAAACATTGCAGGGCTCACATGCACTTCATAATCCTCCCCCCCCCCCCTCCTTTTTTTCCTTCTTCTCATGGTGGAAATCATGGTTAAAGATTAACTCTGGCTATGAACTGGATGTTTTTATGTATATATATATATCTTATTACATTGTAATGTTGCTTTATAATTAAGATTTTAATGCAGGAGTGCCAGAGCATCCCATACTAGAAAAGATGGAGTCGATACTCAAGGATCGTTCAGAATGGTGAACTAGCAGGGTGAAGGTTGCTTCTAAAATTCTGGTGCTAGCTACAATTCAGGAGCGTGTTTTCTTTTTACCAAGCAGTTATAGCAGGCTATGCTTAGATAAGTCAGGCTATGCTTAGATAAGCTTTTGACCCCTTCCAGTCCGGCTTCCGTGCTGGGCATGGGACGGAGACTGTTCTCGTCGCCGTCACAGATACGCTCCGTATGCAGCTTGACCAAGGCGGATCGGCGCTGCTGGTATTGTTAGACCTTACCGCAGTGTTTGATGTGGTCGACCACGACCTTTTGGCCCACCGCCTGGCTGCCTCTGGAGTGCGGGGCATTGTCCTTCAATGGATTGCCTCGTTTCTCCGGGGGCGGACTCAGCAAGTGAGGTGCGGGGCTGAGGCCTCCAGGAAGTGCCCGCTTCATTGCGGTGTACCCCAGGGGGCATTGCTATCCCCGCTGTTATTTAACATCTACATGCGACCCCTTGCTCAGCTGGTACGGAGTTTTGGGCTGTCCTGTCATCAGTATGCAGATGACACTCAGCTCATTCTGTTGATGGAGGGGGGAACAGCCACCGCCCCTGCGGCTCTACAGCATTGTTTGGAGGCGGTTGCTGGTTGGTTGCTACAGAGCAGGTTAAAACTGAATCCATCGGCAGACGGAGATCCTCTGGCTGGGCCGAGAGGGGAGAGGGGATGTTTCAGCCACTGGTGTGGGAGGGGGTCACATTGACACCGACTCTCCAGACGCAACCTGGGGGTCCACCTGGATTCGCTCTATCAATGGAGACCCAGGTGGCCCATATAACCCGGGTTGCTTTTTTCCACTTCCAACAGGCCCGGGCGGTTGGCCCCCTTTCTCTCCCAGACCGACCTGGCTACAGTGATCCATGCAACGGTCATCTCCAGATTAGACTATTGTAACTCGCCTACGCTGGCCTTCCCTTTGCGTTTGATTCGGAGGTTAAAACTGGTCCAAAATGCAGCTGCGCGTTTGCTCGCAGGTATTGCCATCTGGGATCACATCCAGCCTGTGCTACCAGCTGCATTGGCTTCCAGTAGAGTTCAATCATCTTCAAGGTGTTGGTACTGACCTTTAAGACCTTACGCTGCCTGGGACCTTCAGATCCTCGGACCGCATCACCCCACACGCCCCAACACCGCCTCTTCGCCAGCAGAGGCCAATCTACTGGTGGTCCCTGGCCCCTTGATGATACGGTTGGCTTCCACGCTGGCCAGGGCCTTTACAGCTCTAGGCCCCAGCCTGGTGGAACGCTTCTTCCACCAGCTGTCCGGACTTCCTGCGGGACCTTATGGAATTTCGTGAGGGCCTGTAAGACGGAGCTGTTCCGGGCCGGCTTTTGGAGGTACCAGCCGTTGATGGTGCCCCCCCCCCCTATGGCCATACATCTGGGCCTTATCATCTTGGGATTGCTGTCCTTCCCTCCGGCAAGAGGGTTTGAAATTGAGACTGCGGACGCCATTCTATGAATTAATTTAACTATTATAGTTAGTTTCCTATTTTACTGCTGCTTTTAAAGGTTTTAGCTGTTTTTAGCTGTACACGGTGGTTACTGTGTTGTACACCGCCCAGAGCCCCTAGGGGATGGGGCGGTCTAAAAATCTGAAAAATAAATAAATAAATAAATAAATAAATAAAAGTCCACACCTTACATACTGGCTTTAACTCTTAAAAAGACCATGTAACAAATACTAAAGTAAACAAAAATTCAGTAGAGGGTTCTGTCTCTTCCTTCCTTCTTTCCTTTTGCTTAAAAGAGTAGACAAACTTTGAGTATACAAAATAGATGTCAAAAGCACACTGGTGTAGCTTAAAAGGTCCCTTTTGTTATTTTATTAAGCTGCAATGTGTCTTCCTATTCAATTATATTTAGAGAATCTTCAGAGTAGATCCAGGGAACACAAACATATTTTCCAGCCTATTTATATCTTAGGAACTTGGTAAAGGAAAAACCTGAAAAAGCCAACATGGTGCATTTTACTGCCACATGAGGGCTAAGTAGTCTTCTGTATACTTAACTGCTGATCCAGCAGCTCATGAGTTCCGGCCTTTCGTCTCTCAGATCAGTCATGCCATTATAGAGAATATTAAGAAAATTTATGTCCAAAGACGCCACTGCCACAGTTGGACAAGCTTTAACAATGGCAATATTGTGCTTGGTCTCTCTTACATTGTCTTTCTTGTTCCTGGGAGACAGCTGGGTGGGGGCACAATCGGTCACTCTTCTCTTTAATCAGCTGGTTCCCAAGAGAGGCTTGGAAACAAGGAGGTCACTCTTGTAACACACTCTGGTTGTGAAACTGCTAGATGAATCAGACAGCGGTAGCTCTGTTTGCCTGGAAAGGCAATGGCTGGGATCCTAAGGTGCAATCCTGCCTGTACAGGAGCAATTCTTCTGAAAAAATGGCATTACCATTTTCACAAGAAGACCAGGGTTTTTTAATCCCGCTTTTCTCTACCTTTAAGGAGTCTCAATCCTTTAAGGCACAGGTGTCAAACTAGCGGCCCTCCAGATGTTATGGACTACAATTCCCATCATCCCCTGCCAGCATGTTGCTGGCAGGGATGATGGGAACTGTAGTCCATAACATCTGGAGGGCCGTGAGTTTGACACCTGTGCTTTAAGGACAATCAGCTTCCTTCTTCCTCCCTACAACAAACACCTTGTGAAGCAGGTGAGGCTGAGAGAGTTCTGAGAGACTGACTAGCCCAAGGTCACTCAGTACACTTCATGTGGAGGAGTGGGGAAACAAATCTGGTTCTCTAGATTAGAGCCTGCCATTCTTAGCCATCACACCATGTGCCCCTCTTTGCTCCCCAACACCATTCAACAATCATTTGTATGAGGAGACATTCGCAAGACGGCTAAGTATGACTTCTCAGTTTCATTGGGAGACTATCAGCATTTTAAGCTCTCATTTTATGCAAGGCACATTGGCGGTGGGAAAAAGTTAGGGGTGGCCGTTAGTATTTCTCCCCTTCGAGACAAGGGTAGCTGCTAGATGGTAACACAATGACAAGATTAACTAGAAAGTTCAAAGAAAACCGAAAGAAAAACAAGCAGAGATGTAGCCCATGACATCTAGGCCCATTATACATGGAACGCTTACCTCGGGCCTTTTAGCTGCACAGTGGGGCTGAAGCGTAGTCTCCCTGCGCTTCTCTGTTTACATGTGAGGAGGCAGCCCAGTCCTCCCCACAGCAAGTCTCAACCAGCCTGTTTCCTTGTTCTCTTAACTCCGCCCCTTTTAAAGGCACAGATCTCATAACACTCAGTAGCCCCAATACTACAGAGCTGATATTCTTCCCCCACTTCCCTCCACTCTCTCTCCGTCTTTCTTTCTCTTCTCCAGTCTGTCTCTCGCTGCGGCTGTGGGAGAGAGGCTTGTTTTGTTTTGTCCCCATCACACAGCAGATGCCCTTGTGTGTAATCGGCCCTAGGTGATGATGAAAGTCCGAACATTTCTACTTCTGTCCCTAAAAAGTTTAACTTTGGCACATACGTAATCCAAGACACGTTGACTGAAAATGAGATATTTTTAAACCAAACTGACAAAACATGTGGCATGAATTTTACATCATAATAATGACCAACATTCCAGTGCAAAGCAGGCCAAGGCACATGTGAGGGAAAGAAGCTCTGTTGCTTCTTTATAGGCTTGGCTAAGATTTGGACCAGGAGATGAGAACTCTCAGGAGTAGCCAGGAACAACGAAAAAAGCAAGATTTATTTAGCAGAATATATTTAGCAGTTAGTCTTCACCTGCTCAGACATTGGTCGATTCTGCACAGCATAAATATAATGTCTTCAGGTCGCTATAAAAACATTTTGGGGAAGAATTTTGCACAGTTCTTTCCCCAAACGACTTCAGCCCGTTTTATTTCTTCCAACCGGGTTTTTCAAAAATGGCTAGATTAACTATCTTTCCCCCTCAACACAGCTTGAAGATGTTTCCTACCTGCTGAGTGAACACAAGCAGGTGGGAAATGCTTTGTTTCTCCTGCCCAAACCTCTTACTTTCATTTTCATTGCTCATGCCCGCCATTTTGTGTTCTGCAGCAGATTCTCTGTTAAGATTCCCCATGGAGGTTTCCTCTGCTTGCAGCTCACCATGCACAATTTCGCTGAAAAAGTAGATGAATAAAATTTGTTTTGCCTAGCGATCCTACGTATGTGTCTTTTTTCCCTATTTTTGTTGTTTGTTTTAAGGGGGATGTCTGCAAAGCTAAAGCAACACAAATATGCACATATTGCAGCTTCTCTAATTGTGTCGCTGTAGCTTTGCAGACATCCCCCTCAAAACAAACAACAAAAAAGGAAAAAAACTACACTTACTGTATATACTCGTGTATAAGTCGACCTGCATATAAGTCGAGGCACCTAATTTTACCACAAAAAACTGGGAAAACTTATTGACTCGCGTATAAGTCGAGGGCGGGAAATGCAGTAGCTACTGGTAAGCTCTTTAAATCCACTCAGAACGGGGGGGGGGGGGGATTAAAAGGGAGAATCTGGGGAAAATTTGAGGGTGCCTGTCAGGGGAGGAATGTTTATTTATTTATTTATTTATTTCGGTTTATTATACCGCCCCATCCCCGTAGGGCTTATGTTAGCAGTACCAATATTTCAGAGTATCTTTAGGAGACCCCTTGATGATACCACCCAGGTTTAGTGAAGTTTGGTTCAAGGAGTCCAATGTTATAGACCCTCAAAGGGATAGCCCCATCTACTATTAGCTTCCATTGGAAACAATGGGGAATGGGAGCACCCACTTTGCGGATCCATAACTTTGGATCCCCTGAACCAAGCATCACCAAACATGGCTGGTATCAGCAAGAGATTATCCTGATGATACCACCCAGGTTTAGTGAAATTTGGTTCAAGGGGTCCAAAGTTATGGACCCTCAAAATGTAGCCCCATCTACTATTAGCTCCCAATGGAAACAATGGGGGATGGGGGCATCCCCTTTGGGGGTCCATAACTTTGGACCCCCTCAACCAAACTTTACCAAATCTGGCTGGTATCATCAGGAGTGTCACCTGATGATAGCCTAAAATTTTGGTGCTGCTAGCCTAAAAACTGCGCCCCCTGGCAGCCGACAAAGTAAAAACCCTAAAATATTTTTTAAAATACACCTCACTCGCATTTAAGTTGAGGGGGGCTTTTTCAGCACAAAAATGTGCTGAAAAAGTCGACTTATATGTGAGTATATACGGTATGTGGGATTGCTAGGCAAAACAAGTGTTATTAATCTATTTTTTACAACGCGTGGATGAGCTGCAAGCAAGAGGAAACCTCCATGGAAAACCCTCACCAAATGGCAGAGGCACAGAGAATCTCTGCTTCAGCACACAAAATGGTGAGCAAAACTGTGAAACTGACAAGAGCTCTGTGCAGCAGGCAGGGAAAATATCAATTTTGGCTGGCAATGCTTGTGTTCTCCCGTGCTGTGGGAACACAAAATACCAAAACAGATCTTTTAAAACCATCTGCAGGACATTATATTTCAATTATGCGGAATCCATCATTAAGCCGGGGGATCTGGGAGTTTTAGTAGACCACAAGCTGAACATGAGTCAATAGTGTGATGTGGAAGCTAAGAAAGTCAATATGATTCTGGGCTACATCTAGTGGCATAGTGCCAAGTGGACGGAGTGTGTGTGTATGCTATGCAATGGGCGCGTGTTGGTATGGGGGCGTGGTGGGGGCACAGGGCGCAAGTGTGCACTGGGGAAGTTCCCCCTCGCTCCAGCCCTGGCTGCATTAATAGAAGTATAGTGTCTAGATCAAGGGAAGTAATAGTACCTCTCTATTCTGCATTGGTCAGACCTCATCTGGAATACTGTGTCCAGTTCTGGGCACCACAGTCCAAGAAGGATATTGACAAGCTGGAGCATGTCCAGAGGAGGGTGATCAAAATGGCAAAAGATCTGGAATCCATGCCCTATGAGGACAAAGTTAGCTAGCTGGAGATGTTTAGTCTGGAGAAGAGAAGGTCAAGGGATGACGTAATAGCCATGTTTAAATATTTAAAGGGATGTCATGTTGAAGATGGAACAAGCTTGTTTTCAGCTGCTTTGTAGATTAAGACAAGGATTAGTGGATTCAAACTATGGGAAAAGAGATTCCATCCAAACATTAGGAAGCACTTCCTGATGGGAAGGGCTATTTGACAGTGGAATATGCTATCTTGGAGTGCAGTGGACTCTCCTTCTTTGGAGATTTTTAAACAGAGGCTGGATGGCTGTGTTCCTGTGTGACAGGGGGTTGGATTGGATGGCCTGTTGCCTCTTTCAACTTTATGATTCTCTCATAATTATTAAAATAATTCCACAGCAGAAAGTTAAAACATGAAAACCAAGTGATCCAAGACACCATGACTACTAGGAAAAGTCCTGAAATGGCAGTTCTGTGCTTTTTGATTAAAACATGAGGCACTGTCTCATAACGACGATAGGCACTCCAGTAGAGGGCAGCCACAACTCTCACAATGGGCTCCTGTGTAGCACGGCAACTTCCCTTTCCCCCTTTCCAGCTAAACTGCACCTAAAGCTGGAAACAGAAGCATTCTTATTACATCCTTTCCCAAAGAATGTCAAGGCGACCAACATAAGAGCAGGAAAAGATAATTATACAATAAAACCAGGCAAAAGCCCAGGAGCTGTAAAACAAGGCTAAAAACCAAATCATTAATAAAAGCTGCATTTGAAAGAAATCTCTCAAATGTTCATAGACCAAAAAATCCAGATGTCAGCTGGAAATAAGCTGAAGTCATCGATCCTGGCAAAGATGATGCTCTTTGATTCATCAATTAAAAGCGTGCCTAATATCCCAATGGATAACCTCTTTTTCTTATGGGACAGGGGCTCTTGGTTTCATATTTCTGATCATAAACTGGTATAAAGTCATCTTAGAAGTAGAGGAAAAGCTGACATCTTTTTACCATCCTCAGATATGTGACTCTGGTCAGCTTTATGGTGGTTTTACAGAAATATAATCCAAACAAATCAGCTGCTTCTGCTGAGGTTACCTCCAGAGAAGGGAGATCTGTACTGTCTGTGGAATAAATGTGGGACAGTGCAGGGAAGAGTCAATCTTCTCAAGTGGTGAGTGGTTAAGAGTGGTGGATGAAGGCTGAGGAGACCCACATCCAAAAAATCTGCTGCCCTTCTGCAGTAGAGCTCACTGGGTGAATTTAGGGAATTTACCTCACAGGTTAACTGTGATGATGAAATGGAGGAGGGTTAAAACCAACCCCACTTGCAGTCAAGAAGCTGGGTCTGTGACCCTCGTGACAAGCTTGGTAGTGAATGGCCCACGCAGGAATGTATAGACCATCCATCTGCAGATGGCGATTTAGCTGCGCAGATGAAGGCCCATCACCGTATTGTAGATGAATTCACCAGGAACATGTTTCCTTCACATGGAACATGATTCCTCTTCTGGCGACAATATCTTGTCTATCCATTTCTTCCCTGTGGTTTTCCCCACTCCCTCAACTCTTCTGAGTTTCAGCTTCTGCAAAGGTCTGCAGACAACTTTTCCTCACGTGTCAGACTCACTGTGGTCCTTTGTGCACTTTCTTTTTCACATTCTATCCTGTGATAGACCAAAAGTATCAAAAAAACTTTTTGTAAAGAAGAAAAACCCCATAACGTATCCCCCCAGAAAAAAAGCTGGCGGGGAGAGGGGAGTATGAGGGGAAGTGCAGATGAGGAGCATCAGTGAAAAAAACCGAAGGTAGCAAAATGCACACTGTTTCTGCTTTACTTTCCTGTGCAGGAAGTGGGGTGGGGGGCATTGCACTTTGCTCCATTCTTTCACAAAACCACAGGGTTTCTCTGATCTGTGGAATAGGGAGTCCTGAAGAGGGGAAAAAAACATGTGCATAAACCTGAAAATCAAACCAGACAAGGGAAATGTACACTCCATGCAAGAAGCAAGACCTCCTCAAGTGCAAAACTGCACTTTCCCCAACATTCTATGCCACCTCTATCTTTGGTAATGACATAGGAGGGGGCTGCCATTTTTACTATCATCCCTCCACTGGGACCCCAGGGGAAAGCAGGGCAGAAGAATTAAACATCCACTGCTTCCCCTCTGCTTTGCCCCTATGAAATGCACCCGTTCCCCATTGTTTTGCAGCTATCCTGCTGCAGTCAAGGGTTCCCAGACCAATATCAACCTCCAAATGATTGTATTGCAGATTATAGATCAGTGATGTAAGGATTCCCATTTAGAGAGGGTAAGAGTCCAACCCAACCCCTGGTTTGTTTGTGTTAATATTATAGAATTATGGCTTGCTTCTCCCTTTTTAAGGATGTTTCTGTCTACCAGAGAATAAAAATGGGGTTAAGAAATAATCCAGGATGTTTGATTATCACTTACTTATTATAAGGTGCAAATGGAATGAAAAGCCTAACAATGCAATCCAGGGGGGAAGGGGGTCAAATCCCCCTCTGGATGTGGCATGGGCTTCTGCCAGTGTAAATGTTCTCTCTGGGGCACTCATGCCAGTGGAAAGGCAAATCCACTGGTGCCCAGTCGCTGTGGCACTCCATGATGCCTGGCCATGACACCTGGCATGCTTGCAAACTGCCGCCAGCTACACTAGTGTTCTGGGGGGGGCATTCTGGGGAGTGGGTAGGGGTGACCTTAGTCGGCCTCCAAATCCCTGTCGGCTCCTCTACACTGGCGGAACTGCTGGTGGTGATATGCTGTGATTTTCAAGGCATATTTCTATTCTCCCTTGTGAAGGAGCAGGAGGGTTTTTTCAATTAAAAAAAACATTTTTCAGGTTTCCCACACCGTGGGAAAGCTCTGTGGGCATCACCGTCCCTGTCTCCCTCAGTCCTGATTTGCACTATAAATCTCTCTGGCAACAGCAACATGTTTATCCCAAGTTAGTTGGAAGTCAATGAAGTCCAGCAAAACGTCTGTTCTCCCTGATTTTGTTTTTGCTTTTGCGTTTCATTCAGTCAAAAACTCCCTGCTCTCTTCCAGTTGATAATTTCTCTTACACCTCGATTAATAAAATGGTTAATTATCATTTGAGGAAGGGACACATAGGCTCTTTTTTTGTTTTAATTACCTTATAGCAAAACCAAAGCCACTGTTCACAATTTTAAAATGTTTTGTTATTATAACAGAAATTACAAATACAAATTACAAATTTGTTATTACAAATAACTGTCACATAAAAAAAAGAAAAGAAATCAGAAACCAGCAATTCAATCTTAACCGGGCTGCACCCTTCTAGGTCACTGAGAATACATACACCATAAATCCAGTGCGAAAGGGGGTGGGGAGGCATAGAAAATATTGACATGCAGTTGGCTGATCTCCCAACAGGCTTAGTCTGCATTCTGAAAAATAAATAATTGAAAAGTGGCAGCAAATTAAACACCTAATGTATTACTTTGGAGACAGGATCTTCCTCGCGAATAAAACTCAAGGGATTTTTTTCTTTAGCTTTTTATTTTCTTTGTTCATACCTACATGAGGGTGCTAAAACAACAGAACACACACACAGGGACTGACCTGCTTCTGTTACTACCCCTTTAAGCCCTCCAAAGATGACCCTTTTAATGGAGCTTCCTATGGAACAAACCTCCAAGCCTTCCTAAGTTGGCAATTTTTTATCTGTTGAGGGGGGAAAAACCCCAGCTCGGGTAATTGATCGCTCAAATGCATTTATTTAGTCATTTTCCTACTGCTGGTGCAGAACTCGAGGTGGTTTACAAGCAGCAGTGGCGTAGCGGGTAAGAGCAGGTGCATTCTAATCTGGAGGAACTGAGTTAGGATTCCCAGCTCTGTCCGCCTGAGCTGTGGAGGGCTTATCTGAAAAAATTCGATTAGGAATCGTGCACACACGCCAGCTGGGTGACCTTGGGCTAGTCACAGCTTCTTCCCAAGCTCCTCAGCCCCACCCACCACAGGTGCGTTTGGTTGCTGCAAGGGGAAGGGCAAGGGGATTGTAGGCCCTTTGAGTCTCCTACAGGAGAGAAAGGGGGGATATAAATCCAAACTCCTCCTTCCTCTCTTCCTCTTCCTTTCTATTAAGAGAGTTAATAAAGTGAAGATGAAGTGATTATAAAAGTCCAACAACAACACTCCATAAATACACTTAAAGAACAACAAGCCGGCATTACATAAAAATGACAATTTTCTCAGCTGGGATGTAAATATTCAATTAAAAAAGCAAACTCTTTGAGAACATCTTCCTGGTTTCCTCTTACAAAAACTGTCATTTTATTAGGATTTTGTGGGTTTCTCTGTGTGTATGTATAGAGCTCAGTAGTATTTTCTCCTGACGTTTCGCCTGCATCTGTGGCTGGCATCTTCAGAAGATCTGTTGGCATCCTCTGAAGATGCCAGCCACAGATACAGGTGAAATGTCAGGAGAAAATACTGCTGGAACATGGCCATACAACCCAGAAAACATCCTAGTGATTCCGGCCATGAAAGTCTTTGACAGTACATTGTGGTTTTATTGATTTCTTATAGAAAAGAGCTCCAGAGGATTGGAGCTACAACTGAGACAGCTCTCATTGTAGTGGACCTCTTTGAACTTCACCCCAATTGGAAAAGATGGGATCCCACTAATTGGAAAGATGGTCTTAACTGGCATGTGAATCCTCATAGGGGAGTAGGTAACTCCCTTCAAGAATGTGGGTGGACAAGGGTTGCCAACCCTGGGCTGGAAAATAATACTTGGGAATTTGGAGGATGGAGCCTTGGGGAGGCCAGGGTTTAAAGCAGAAAGGGACCTCAGCCAGGTATAATACCATAGAGTCCACTCTATTTTCTAGAGGTGAACTGGACCCTTGGCTTCAGCCTAGAAGCCATTTGTATTAGTGAGAGATCTCCAGGTGCCACCAATTGGAGGTTGACAGCCCTCGCTCACAAATCATGGGGGTTAATACTTGCATTCTGAATTGAACCTGGAAGCACCTGGTAAACCAGTGCAATTGGCTCAGAACCAGTGGTGGGATTCTAATGATTAAACAATCCGGGTTTGCCTCCCCCGGGCCAGGCCCCCGCCCCCCATTGCCCACTTACTTGCTTTCTGTGCCTCCCTTTTTGATGTTGGGCCAAAAGAAGGTGAGAGGGAAGGGCGGCAGTCTGTGGGCTTGGCCTGCATGTCCAGAAGCTTGGCTGCACCCAAAGCCACACTGAAGTAGCCAGGCTTCTTCTTCACTGGCTGGCACTGCAGGAGGTGGCCGGGCCTTGGAGCAGATTCCCACACCTGAAGGCTGGCTGTGCAGCCCAGGGGGGGGGCGGCTTTCCTCCAACATAATGGCCAGAAGGCCCAGGTAGGGCTGCAGCTGCCAATTGGGCTGCGCGCCAGCCTTCTCACGGCAGCGGCCTTTGGGAGAGGCTCTGCCTCAGCTCTGGGTCAGTGGTTTGGCCTTCGGGAAGGCCTGCTCACGCCCAGCTACCCGCTCTGCTAAAGCCTTCTGCCTCCCTTCTCCCCCGCCAGAGTAGAGGGGCAACAGGGCTTTTGTAGCACCCTCGGAGCAGCATGGTAAAGCAAAGCTTCCAGCTGCTCCAGGAGCCCTGAAAAGCCCCTCTCCCCTGGGGTGGTGGTTCACTTAGCCAGTTCACCGAACTACACGAAAAAAATTAGTTAAGCATAAAACCTGGCTGAATTCCACCTCTACTGCTCAGAATTGCCGCTGGCTATTGCTAGTTGACATCTGGACCTCCCAAATTTCTAAAACTCCACGTGGCCTTCTGTTGCATGGTAGGGAAAAAGGCAACCTGAGAGAAAAGCACTAAAAGCCAAGAGTAGGCCATGTTGGAAGTGGTTCCAATATTTGAAAAAGGTTAAAGACCACTGGTCTAGACTGATATTAGTGTACCGAGCTGTAAGGCAAGGTTCTAGCCAGGACTGCTCTTGGTCAGCAGGTGTGATTGAGGGTGCCCTGCTTTCATCCTCCCCCTGCTGTATAGGGTCCCTAACATCATCGGGACCCATCACTCTTCTTGGGAGGGTTGCATATGGGTTCGTGGGATACTGTTTTAGAATGAAAATTTTAAACTTTTATATATTTATGTTTATATATGCTTTTATATTGTTCACCGCCCTGAGCCCTTTGGGGATAGGGCGGTATACGAAATCAAATAATAAATAAATAAATAAATAAATAAATGATGAAATGGAGGAGGGAAGAACCCAATTTGCAGTCAAGAAGCGGTCAGCTGTGACAAATTGGTAGTGAAGGCCCACCAGGAATGCATAGACTATCCATCTGCAGATGAAGGCAGATGAAGGCCCATCAATTGCAGATGAAGCCCACCAGGAACATGTTTCCTCTTCATGACAATATCTTGTCTATCCATTTCTCCTGGTTTTCCCCACTCCCTCAACTCTTCTGAGTTTCAGCTTCTGCAAAGGTCTGCAGACAACTTTTCCTCACGTGTCAGACTCACTGTGGTCCTTTGTGCACTTTCTTTTTCACATTCTATCCTGTGATAGACCAAAAGTATCAAAAAAACTTTTGTAAAGAAAACCCCACCGATCCCCCAGAAAAGCTGGCGGGGGAGAGGGGAGTATGAGGGGAAGTAGATGAGGAGCATCAGAAAACCGAAAGGTAGCAAAATGCACACTGTTCTGCTTACTTTCCCTGTGCAGGAAGTGGGGGTGGGGGGCATTGCACTTTGCCCACTTTCACAAACCACAGGGTTTCTCTGATCTGTGGAATAGGGAGTCCTGAAGAGGGGAAAACATGTGCATAACTGAAAATCAAACCAGAAGGGAATGTACACTCCATGCAAAGAAGACCTCAAGTGCAAAAACGGCACTTTCCCCCAACATTCTATGCCACCCCATTTTGCAATGACATAGGAGGGGGCGTCATTTACTATCTCCCTCCACTGGGACCTGCAGGGGAAAGCAGGGCAGAAGAATTAAACATCCACTGCTTCCCCTCTGCTTTGCCCCTATGAAATGCACCCGTTCCCCATTGTTTTGCAGCTATCCTGCTGCAGTCAAGGGTTCCCAGACCAATATCAACCTCCAAATGATTGTATTGCAGATTATAGATCAGTGATGTAAGGATTCCCATTTAGAGAGGGTAAGAGTCCAACCCAACCCCTGGTTTGTTTGTGTTAATATTATAGAATTATGGCTTGCTTCTCCCTTTTTAAGGATGTTTCTGTCTACCAGAGAATAAAAATGGGGTTAAGAAATAATCCAGGATGTTTGATTATCACTTACTTATTATAAGGTGCAAATGGAATGAAAAGCCTAACAATGCAATCCAGGGGGGAAGGGGGTCAAATCCCCCTCTGGATGTGGCATGGGCTTCTGCCAGTGTAAATGTTCTCTCTGGGGCACTCATGCCAGTGGAAAGGCAAATCCACTGAGATTCTTGGTGCGCCATAGGCACTCCATGATGCCTGGCCATGACACCTGGCATGCTTGCAAACTGCCGCCAGCTACACTAGTGTTCTGGGGGGCAGTCTGGGGGGAGGTGGGTAGAAATTTGACCTTAATTGACCTCAAAATCCCTGTCGGCTCCTCTACACTGGCGGAACTGCTGGTGGTGATATGCTGTGATTTTCAAGGCATATTTCTATTCTCCCTTGTGAAGGAGCAGGAGGGTTTTTTCAATTAAAAAAAACATTTTTCAGGTTTCCCACACCGTGGGAAAGCTCTGTGGGCATCACCGTCCCTGTCTCCCTCAGTCCTGATTTGCACTATAAATCTCTCTGGCAACAGCAACATGTTTATCCCAAGTTAGTTGGAAGTCAATGAAGTCCAGCAAAACGTCTGTTCTCCCTGATTTTGTTTTTGCTTTTGCGTTTCATTCAGTCAAAAACTCCCTGCTCTCTTCCAGTTGATAATTTCTCTTACACTGATTAATAAATGGTTAATTATCAGCTTGAGGAAGGGACATAGGCTCTTTGTTTTTAATTTTATAGCAAACCAAAGCCACTGTTCACAATTTTTAAAATGTTTGTTATTATAACAAATTACAAATACAAATTACAAATTTGTTATTACAAATAACTGTCACATAAAAAAAAGAAAAGAAATCAGAAACCAGCAATTCAATCTTAACCGGGCTGCACCCTTCTAGGTCACTGAGAATACATACACCATAAATCCAGTGCGAAAGGGGGTGGGGAGGCATAGAAAATATTGACATGCAGTTGGCTGATCTCCCAACAGGCTAGTCTGCATTCTGAAAAATAATACTGAAAAAGTGGCAGCAAATTAAACACCTAATGTATTACTTGGAGACAGATCTTCCGCAATAAAACTCAAGGATTTCTTTTAGCTTTTTATTTTCTTGTTCATACCACATGAGGGTGCTAAAACAACAGAACACACAGGACTGACCTGCTTCTGTTACTACCCTTTTAAGCCCAAAGATGACCTTTTAATGGAGCTTCCTATGGAACAACCTCCAAGCCTCTAAGTTGGCAATTTTTTATCTGTTGAGGGGGGAAAAACCCCAGCTCGGGTAATTGATCGCTCAAATGCATTTATTTAGTCATTTTCCTACTGCTGGTGCAGAACTCGAGGTGGTTTACAAGCAGCAGTGGCGTAGCGGTTAAGAGCAGGTGCATTCTAATCTGGAGGAACTGAGTTAGATTCCCAGCTCTGCCGCCTGAGCTGTGGAGGCTTATCTGGAAAATTCCGATTAGAATGTGCACACACGCCAGCTGGGTGACCTTGGGCTAGTCACAGCTTTTCCGAGCTCTCAGCCCCACCTACCTCACAGGGTGTTTGTTGTGAGGGGGGAAGGGCAAGGGGATTGTAGGCCCTTTGAGTCTCCTACAGGAGAGAAAGGGGGGATATAAATCCAAACTCCTCCTCTTCTTCCTCTTCCTCTTCTTCTATTAAGAGAGTTAATAAAGGAAGATGGTGATTAAAGTCCAACAACAACACTCCATAAATACACTTAAAGAACAACAGCCCACATAAAATGACAATTTCTCAGCTGGGATGTAATTATTCAATTAAAAGCAAACTTTGAGAACATCTTCCTGGTTTCTCTTACAAAACTGTCATTTTATTAGGATTTTGTGGGTTTTCTGTGTGTTGTATGGCTGTATTCCCAGTAGTATTTTCTCCTGACGTTTCGCCTGCATCTGTGGCTGGCATCTTCAGAAGATCTGTTGGCATCCTCTGAAGATGCCAGCCACAGAGTAGGTAATGTCAGGGAAAAATACTAATTTCATGGCCATACAACCCAGAAAACATCCTAGTGATTCCGGCCATGAAAGTCTTTGACAGTACATTGTGGTTTTATTGATTTCTTATAGAAAAGAGCTCCAGAGGATTGGAGCTACAACTGAGACAGCTCTCATTGTAGGACTCTTGAACTTCACCAATTGGAAAGATGATCCTACTAATTGGAAAGATGGTCTTAACTGGCATGTGAATCCTCATAGGGGAGTAGGTAATCCTTCAAGAATGTGGGTGACAAGGGTTGCCAACCCTGGGCTGGAAAATACTTGGGAATTTGGAGGATGGAGCCTGGGGAGGCCAGGGTTTAAGCAGAAAGGGACCTCAGCCAGGTATAATACCATAGAGTCCACTCTATTTTCTAGAGGTGAACTGACCTTGGTCGCCTAGAAGCCATTTGTAATAGTGAGAGATCTCCAGGTGCCACTTGGAGGTTGACAGCCTCGTTCACAAATCATGGGGGTTAATACTTGCATTCTGAATTGAACCTGGAAGCACCTGGTAACCAGTGCAATTGGCTCAGAACCAGTGGTGGGATTCTAATGATTAAACACCGGTTTGCCCCCCGCCAGGCCCCCCATTGCCCACTTACCTGCTTTCTGTGCCTCCCCTTTTGATGTTGGGCCAAAAGAAGGTGAGGGAAGGCGGCAGCTGTGGCTTGGCCTGCATGCCGTGGGGCTGGCCACCCAGCCACTGAAGTAGCCAGGCTTCTTTCACTGGCTGGCTGCAGGAGGTGGCCGGCCTTGGAGCAGATTCCACACCTGAAGGCTGGCTGTGCAGCCCAGGGGGGGCATTTCTCCAACATTGGCCAGAAGGCCCAGGTAGGCTGCAGCTGCCAATTGGGCTGCGCGCCTCTGGGCCGGCAGTGCGGCCTTTTGGGGAGGCCTGCTCGCTCTGGGCCGGTGGTTTGGCCTTCGGGGGAAGGCCTGCTCACGCCCAGCTACTCCGGGGCTCTAAAAGCCTCCTCGTTCCCCCTCCCCTGCGAGAGGGGGCAACAGGGCTTTTAGCACCTCGGAGCAGCATGGTGGCAAAGCGCCCAGCTGCTCCAGAGCCCTGAAAGCCCCTTCTCTCCCCCTCCCCTGGGGTGGTGGGGTTCATTTAGCCAGTTCACCGAACTACACAAAAAATTAGTTACAAACTGGCTGAATTCCACCACTGCTCAGAATTGCTGGCTGCTAGTTGACATCTGGACCCCAAATTTCTAAAACTCCACGTGGCCTTCTGTTGCAGGAAAAAGGCACGGAGAGAAAAAGCACTAAAGCCAAGAGTAGGCCATGTTGGAAGTGGTTCCAATACTTGAAAAAGTTTAAAGGCCACTGGTCTAGACTGATATTAGTGTACCGAAGTAGGCAAGGCTCCCACAGGACGGCTCTGGTCAGCAGGTGTGGATTGGGAAGCAAAAATAGCGCTGGAAAAGACCCCCAACCATCAAATGGAGGGGAGACGGAAGGAGGAAACAGTGCCTCCCTGCCCCCTCCATTCAAGCGGGGGTGCAAGAGGATTCTTGCTGCAACGTCTGCCAGACTTGCACCCACCCATATTGTGTGGGGCGGGGGCGCTGTCTGGGATTTTCCCTGGTGGCCTTAAGACCTTACAGCTCCTGTTGGTCAGCATGACATCTTTTCAAGCTTCACCATGATTGTGCAATGTATGTAAGAGAAAAACTGGAAATCCCTCACAAATTCTGGACATTGTGTCCTTGGACATCACAAACAGACACATTTATTTTCACTTTTATTTTTCTCAACTTGTAACTTTCTCTTTCCTAATGTCAACCTTTCACTTTGGTTTTGTAAGCAGGAGCCTTTTCTTCATGAGCAGTCAAAACACATCCCATTACTGCATTTTGGCATTTGCGTGATATCTCCATGTGTCTCTTTTCAATGAAAATAACACAACACCTTGTGAATAAAAATATTATATTTGACAGGACTGTGAGATGTTGATTCATCTAATCCTGCAGTTGAGTGGATCAGTACTCTGGCACTGAAGCAGTACAGAATGGGAGTGCACAACTGCTATTTTTTTTAGTCTAAAAGGGGAGAATTAAATGCTGACAACACACTGGAAAAGAGTTGATAACTGATAAATCTACAGAAATATCTAGGAGGGTTCAGGCCTTCAGTGATACACACATACAATGAAATTTTAAAGAGGAGGCACTGGTTTTCTGAACCATGCAGGAAGTTGATCCACATTTAAGTATCAAATTATTTAAGTGCACACTTATGAGTTTTGGTCCAAGGGATTAACAGACATAGAGTGATTTATAAATAATTTTGTCTGCCTTAGCATTTCTGGTGTAGTTTCATCATCAGCTAGTGTAATCTTGTCAGGAATTCTCAGAATTCTTGTCTAAATATCTGATTCTGATCCTCACTTCAAAATGCAGACCACAAAATCTGCAAATTGGGGCCAGAACAGATGGGAGAATTTTTCCACAGAACTGGAGCTTAGGGGAAAAATTGAAATCTTTAAAAAGTTGTTTTTTTAAAAAAAAATCCAAATAATAAAGGCAATGTTGGTAGTTTTAAGAAATGTCTGCTGAAATTTCTAGGGACTGTGTTATGAGAACTTGGTGGCCATTTTGAGTTGCCAGAACTCACAGTGTATAATAGACTTCTCTCTGTGATACACCTCTAAAGATGCCAGTCACTGATGCACGCGAAATGTTAGGAACAAGATCTACCAGACCACGGCCACACTGTCCGGAAAACCCACAACAACCAGAAGAAATCCTCTCTTTCCCGTTACACATCTACATTACTGTATATTTGGTTACATCTTAGTACCTATCTCTTGACTTGTCTCATGGTGCTGGTGCTGGTGGTAGTGCGCGTGTGTCTGCTCAAACAAAGAAACAGAATTAACTTTACAACTTCAGATGTACGTGCCCACTAACATGCAAGCTGTTATAAGCCAGCCCCTGGGTATTTACCAGGACACAGAGGACTCTGAGGCAGAACCTGAAGACACAGTGCAGCCAGAGTTGGCTGCTCCTGGGAAAGACCAGGCAGCAGAGCCACCACCCAGTCCTTCCCTGCCTGATGACATACAGGTGGAGGAGCCTGCAGATCCTGCTAGGGAACCCAGTGATGAGTCAGCTGTGCAGAGGAGGCAGAAGCAGAGGCTGCTACTGCAGAAGCACAGAAGGAGTGCTCGTTTGGCAGCAAGGTATGGGAGATTAGAAATCTCTGCATCTGATGAGGACTAACTCCTCACAGAATTCCAGCCCCCTGAACAAGGCTCTCTATATAAGACTTGCTGTGAGCTTGCTTCTGCCTGGGTGCAACAAGTGTGTTACCTGTCACCACTGTGTGCCTGGTTCTTTGTTGATTTCTAGCCTGCTCCTCGGTTCTCCTTGACCTATTGGGCTGTGACCTGACTACGCTTGTGTTTGCTGCCTGCTTTTCCCTGCAGGGTCAGACCCGGCCACACCCTGCCTGCTGGCAGCACATAAGCAATGGCTATTTGACTGACTAATAGCTAATCAATAGATCAAGTCATAAACAGTGACTTCAGCAACTTGTTTACATACAAACAGTTAACCCTTTTATAACTCAGTTGTGATAGACACTTACAAAATTCCGATAGCGCTAAAACAAATCAGGGTAGGCTAATACACCACCATTCCTTGATTTAAAGACGGATAAGGGGGAGGTAACAGAGAGAGAGGCCAGCCAGATATCTCAGCTCTGTTGCTGTCCTTAACTATTATGTTCTATGGCAGGCAGTTGGGAGGAAGAAAATGGGAAAGACTGTATGGGCTGCCAGGATGAGGGAAGAAAAGAAAGCTGAAAATAAACGGAGCTTGGTAGGTAGGGGTTGCCAGGAGAAGGAGAGAGCAAAGATGGAAATATGTATACCAATATCATAATGATACAGGTATAATTATCTCAGCTTTTACATATTATAATTATTTTTTATATTGTAATAATTATAATGATAAAAATGATGTTTGTGCAATAGATTGGCTTAAGTAAGATGGAGAGTCCTCAGGGTCATAGCATCCGTTACATGGAAACGGACATCTCTTTTTTCCATCATGTAAATAAGTCTGTGATTGTGTTGAAGAAATGTTGGGACCAAATGATGGCCGCAAATGCAGATTTTCCAGCCATTAAAATTTTGGGTCTGTGGCTAATTCTTCCTGACATTTCTTTCATGGATAGGATAAAAATCAGCCCCTCATAATTATGATCTGACTTGTAGGTGAGAGGTGTTATTCATGCAACCTTAATGTTCCACAGCTGATCCAAAAAGAGGATGATGCGGAGCTTATTACATCATGACATATAAGACCTGACCTGGATAGCCCAGATTAGCCTGATCTCATCTGCTCTCAGAAGCTAAATGAGTTCATCCTGGTTAGCACTTGATTGGGAGGCCACCAAGAAAGCCGAGGGTCACAACACAGAGGTAGGCAATGGCAAACCACCTCTGAATGTCTCTTGTCTTGAAAACTCTATGGGCTCACTAGAAGTCAGTTGTGACTTGACGGGAAAAAACCCAAAACAAAATAGACTTGCTCACCATTGAAGCGTATAAGGTTCTGTCATTTTTTCTGCTATCTTTGCTTCAGTGAGCTCAATGTGGCATTTAATGGCACCTCCCTCCTCCCTTCTGATAATCACAACAACCCTGTGAGGTAGCTTGGACAAAAAATATTGATTCAAGATAACTCATTGAGCTTTATGTGTGAAAAGAGATTGGAGCATAGGCCTCTCCAGTTCTATCGGCTACACCACACTGGAACTGCTGTATAAAACTTTTTCACAAGATTTGAACTGCAAGTCTGCAATGTCATAACTTTGACCAAAAAGCTTCTAGAAATCCTGCCATATAAAGCAGTACTAATTAACTGCAGGGGGGAAAAAAGATTATCACCTCTTTTAAACAGCTTTCTGTTTTATTCTCTTGTTTGAACAAAAGAATGTCAAAAAGAAAACACACAAAGAATCGCTTGGATCATCATCATATACAAAGAATGGCCTGGAACATCATCAAACTTTGTTGCTTGAACAAAAGAATGTCAAAAAGAAAACACACAAAGAATCGCTTGGATCATCATCATATACAAAGAATGGCCTGGAACATCATCAAACTTTGTTGTGTCTAAGCTGAAACTGACCACACTGAGTTAGTTTCTTTTTCTCAGTAGCTCAAAGGCCGTGTTTTAGAAACAAAACTGAAAGATCCCCAGCTTATTAACTGCAGTGGGTGGTTTCTTGTGGCATCTGAGAGATTTCAGAAGGGCTGGGGAAGGGTTGGGGAAACGTACCTTACGAGTACTGGGAAAATAAAATGAATTTTAAGCACATGAATACACAAATACATGGAACTAACATACTTTCCAAAATTAAAAAAAATGTTGGTTTTATGTAGACACGCAATGGATCAATTAAGCCAGCTCTTTAAAGCTGAATAACAATAATCATGATCAGAGGCACAGGAAAAAATACTGAAATTTTGTAGATATTGCATAAAATATTATCAGTATTAAAAAGTATTGGGGAGAGAATTGTCCATGAGGGACCCCACATACTAATGGGTATCGTGGTGAGAAAGCCTCTCTCCCCTAGCCAGGGTCATTCCATCGTTACACCAGGCAAGGGGAAGGAGAATCCCTATATTTTGAATACCTTGAGACCACAGTGTAAAATGGCAACTCTAGTGGAGTAGCTGTATTCATCAGTTGTGTCAAAAATAAATAGGAGTTAGTAGCAATTTAAAGACTGACAGCGTTCATTACAATGTAGACTTCTGGGGAATGGGCTAGAGGCCACTTTTTCCATCTCAAGGAGCAAGGTAAAGTAAGTCGACACATTGGTCACTTTGCATTATGTTTTGGAGATACTAATGCAGTGAGAGGGATTCTTGCTGTTTCTGAGTATTGGCAAATATTGTCACAAAGCAAAACACTGATGTTTGCCTTCCTTTGAGATCTGTCAGTACTTGAGAAAAGGAGAAGGGTGTCCCATTCAGCAGCACCCCTAGTTCTCTGGGATAAACAAAGATCTGAGAAGGGGAATGGTCCTCACATCATACTTCAGGTAGATAGGCAGTCAGCTGTCAATGGACCGTCTTTGTTCTGGAATGCTCCGCCTGGGCCCTACTGCCTACCTGGTTCTGTTCCCAAGGCACTAGAACTCAAGAAGAGCATCTTAGAACAAATACGGTTCGAGAAATGGTGGATGAAAACACGAATCTCCTGTCATCTTTATCCTGAACAGGGTTATAGCAACCCACAAAACACAGTTTTGGAACTTTATTCCGTAAATTGATCCTTAAACTCCTAGATCAAAACCAGTAAAATCAAAATGTACTGTCCAGTTTGTAAGTTACTGTCTAACTCAAAATGAGACCACATGCACATTGATTTTAGCACATCTCATGGGATTAACTTTAGTCTTATCTAGCTATCGTTTTGAATTTCCCATAGGAATTTCCCTGTTGCTAGTTGGAAAGCAGAAGTTCCCATTGCTTAGATTACGCATAGACTGTGTGTCTGTGGGTCATTTGTGTAGGAGGTTTTCACCTGTGCTGTAGTCAGAAGAATCCCTAAATCTGGATTTCAGTAATCTTTTGACTGTACTATACATACTAAGAGGATTTTCTTTACCCAGTGATGGTTTATGTATGACATTAAGGTCTTCTTTGAGAACTAAGGGGGAGTTTTCATCTTCCTTCACTATGAAAGCTTTGCCATTTATTATCAGAAAACTCTTGATTTGCATACCTGTTCCAATTGCAGAGGTTGACTCAGTCACCATATCCACCTTCAAGGTCTCGTGAAAGATGTGGTTTTAAAAAATCCTCAAATCACTCTAAATTGTGTTGGTGAATGTCTGGGACTAGTTCCTGTCCCCAGTTTAGACCTCCTCCCTCTAGGCAAGCTGTGAACAATCCAGGACCCTTACCCAGAGAGGATAGCAGCAGGGACCCCAGTGGCAGTAGCTGGCCTGGTGGGTCAGGCAGTGACAGGCCCCAACTAATCACTGGCCCCATTGCTGCTAGAGACCTAAACAGCCCACTGATGTCCTACAGGGGCTGAAGGCCTGGGATGGGCCAGGGTGAGATGATGGAGGAAGGAGGCTGCACCTGCTCCTCCCCCCCAAAATTTTTCCCAACTTTAATCTGGCACTTTATCATGCTATGTCACTTTATCAGGAGCAGGAGCAGCAGTGGCGTAGGAGGTTAAGAGCTCTTGTATCTAATCTGGAGGAACCGGGTTTGATTCCCAGCTCTGCCGCCTGAGCTGTGGAAGCTTATCTGGGGAATTCAGATTAGCCTGTACACTCCCACACACGCCAGCTGGGTGACCTTGGGCTAGTCACAGTTTCTCGGAGCTCTCTCAGCCCCACCTACCTCACAGGGTGTTTGTTGTGAGGGGGGAAGGGCAAGGAGATTGTAAGCCCCTTTGAGTCTCCTACAGGAGAGAAAGGGGGATATAAATCCAAACTCCTCCTGCTCCTGCTCCTTCTTCTTCCTCCTCCTTTTATCTCCTCTTCCCCACCCTTAAGGTTTTTAGTAAAAGGATTACATCAGGATGTGCGGTGGTGCAGACTATCAAGTTGGGGTCAAGGACCCTTATGGATACAGCCATCTTGAACTATATTGATTGTTTAAAATTAAGTTATTTATTATTGGCTTTTAATGTCTTAATTTTTGTAAGCCATCCTGAGCCCGGTCCTGGGTGGGGTAGAAATATAAAATATTTAAAGTCCAGGAGAGACAACAAAGGACAGGCAACTCTGAGACTGGATACCCAACCTCCCTTTATCACTTTCAAGAAAAGGCAGGGATAAACCAGGATTGGGGTCAAGGTTCGGGGCGGGGGGAGGATGGTATACCAAAGAGGCATCTAAGTCTGGCCAGGGAGGAAAAATTGGGTGAAGAACACAGGGCCAGACAGTGAGAGGGAGCATAAGGTGTGCTTACTGGAAGGGGTGGGGAGAGAAAAGGACCAGGGTTCCGAGCCCCCTCTCCATCTTATTCTGAGATTGGCAGAGAGGCTGGCCCGCCCCCATCCAAGATGGCGGTGGATGATGCATGGTAGCGAAGGGCAAGTCTCACATGCAATTATGTCCTGCTATTTGACTGCCTAGACTCTGCACAGTTTGCTTTGATTTCCCCTATGAAGTACAACCATATAAGCAAGTGCTATGTGTTCTTGTGTGTGTTTAAATAATGAAAGCTGAGATTCTAAAACATCTGTTCAGTCTTCCTGGAGTCTGTATCGGGACACTACATCTGTTCTTTCAAACCATGTATATTTTAATATCTTGTCTAAATCTTTATCTCTCACGGGAAGGAGCGTTTTAAGTTATGCAAGAATAAACATACTAATGCCCTGATCTGGATAGCGCAGGGTTGATAAAAGGCATAAGCATGGGGTGTGTGTGGATAGCCGATCTCATACAAAAGAAGACATCAATGACACATTAAAAAAATACTCTATTATACATATTTGTCAACAAAGAATGATTTGTTTGTTTATTTACATTTATTCCCTGCCCTTTACCGCAGTCTCAGGGTGGGTTACAATAAAAACCATACAGTTGTAAAATCACATCAATAAAAGTTCAACAATAAAACCCCATCCTAAAAACCCAACACCATCTAAAATCTCCCTACCCACCACACCCACAAAAAATGATCAAGACATAATCTGAAATATTGCTGATTTCAAAACAACACCAGTCTAGCTCTGCAAAATCCAACTGTGTCTCACAGCATGATATTCGATTTAGAGAAGTTAGGGAAATAAGCTAAGGCTGGGGAATTCGCACTGAAAAGATTTCAGACGACCAAATTGATAGAAGGAATGGATGGTGAAATGTTGCTTAATTCTAGCCCAGCAGGCACGGAGTCTCAGGGGAGAGCAGCAGAATCAGCAGAGGGTTAGACAGGGTGCTTCCTACTTTTCCTTTGCCCTCTCCTGCAGCTACCCTGTTTCTCTGAAAATAAGACGTCGTAGAGGTTTTGCTGAAGTGCTAAATATAAAGCCTCCCCCGAAAGTAAGATATAGCAAAGTTTTTGTTTGGAAGCATGCCCGTCGAACAGAACACCAGAGCATGCAGCTGTGGAGCGGAAAAATAAGACATCCCCTGAAAATAAGACATAGCGCATCTTTGGGAGCAAAAATTAATATAAGACACTGTCTTATTTTCGGAGAAACATGGCATTACTCAGAATGCTATTCATAGAGTTTGCTTCCTTCCAGTCACTTCTTTTCTCTCTCTCTCCACAATGGAAGCTGGAAGTGCTCTCTACAATCTCTCCTCATCTAAGTTTAGATAGCTAGCTATAGAGGCCTTTACTCTGCCGGAATGGAGTTTTCTAATAATGGAGTTTTCTAATCATGAAAAACTTCTATTTCTTTTCTAAATAACAAACCTCAGTGTGAACTTATTCTTCTGTGCGCCATAGTTTGATCCAAGAATGTCTCAGAAATCTGAACTGGGTGAAATGCACTTAAAATTAGTTTCTTTGATAACAATTTAATTCTGGGTTGTTTGAAAGAAAGAAGAAGCTGTGTTTTGTTGAAGTGTCTCAATAGGAAGTTGAAGAAATTGTGGTTTGTTTTAAACCAGCAAGTCATCAGCCTAGGTGTGATGCAAAAGGATAACGGTGGGGGAGGGGGGGAGGAGACAGCCTGAGGTTTGTTCTCATTTTCTAATAAAGATCTACCTATCTGTCTGTAACAGGCAACATTCCCCTGAAAACAAAGTTATCGGTCTCAAAATTGCCAACCAGTTTTAGGACAATCATGAAGGTTGCAGAGCCATGAAAGGAACATCTGGGCCCCTGCAATCCCCCCCCAATCCTCCTGTTTTTTCCATTGGAAATGATGGCTATCTCTAGCAGGCGTACCTCAGGCAAAACTAAAGCTAGGAGCCTCAAAACTGGCCTCTAGCTTCAGGTAATGATAGGAGTTGCTGTAACCAAAACAGGGAATCAGAATCACTTCTCTGACCTATCAGAGCCTTGGTGGGACAGCGGTTACTGGTTAGAGTGCTAGATGAGGATCAAGGAGATCCAGGTTAGAATCCCCACTCAGCCAAGGAAAGTTGCTGTCTCAACTAGTCACACATTCTGGCACAGGTTATCCTCAGATATCCTGGCTATGTGCGCTCGAAGCTATGGTTGATTGTGGCAGCCTTAACTCTCTCCCTTCCCTAAAGTCCCCTCAGATTAGCAAAACTGGCCACCAACTTCAGGATGATCATGGGAGTTTCTATACCAAACAAGAACCACAACAGCCTGGCTCACAGAACTCCCAACCTTTGTTTAAGCATTGGAAGCAATGATTGTTTGTGGCAGGGATTGCTAGCAGAAAATACAGCTAGGCCCTTTCCCCACTTACCTTTGTCGGAGGGTTGCTGCGCGCAATTCCCAGCGCGCGCAATTCCTGGCGCGCGCCCCGGCTTCCCCACGACCCCGCGCTCGGTAATCAAAAGGCACCAGGAATTACGTGCGCTGAGGGGGCGCGAGAGAGGCAGCGTCGGGGTGGGTGCGTTCTCGCCGCCCCTGAAGTGGGGAGTGCAGCTGGACCCCGCGCTACTTTAGGAGAGTAGCGCGGGGCTTAAGGTAAGTGGGGAAAGGGCCAAAATTGTCCACTTGTTTCAGGAAGATGATGAGACCTGCAGTGCCAAAAAAGAAGGGAGCTGGACCATCCTGCCACAGGTTGGCTTGTGAACATCCCTCTAGTTCCACTGGAAGCCAGGAAGATGCAGGTAACGTGGAAAATATCCCCTCTGTGAAAAAGCACAGGGTTTTTTTTATCACTTCTCTGACCTATCAGAGCCTTGGTGGGACAGTGGTTAGAGTGCCAGATGAGGATCAAAGAGATCCAGGTGAGAATCCCCACTCATCCAAGGAAAGTTGCTGTCTCAACTTTGGCTAGTCACACATTCTCAGTTAGACCAACCTCCCTGGGTTGTTTGCAAGCATAAAATAGAGGAGAACGATGCCAGCCACTTTGCATGCCCACTGGGGAAAATGGCAGCCCAGAAAGACAGGCCCCTTCCGCACACGCAAAATAATGCGTTTTCAAACCACTTTCACAACTGTTTGCAAGTGGATTTTGCCATTCAGCATAGCTTCAAAAAGCACTGAAAGCAGTTTGAAAGTGCATTATTCTGCGTGTGCGGAATGAGCCACAGTGAAGGTGGAAACAGCGCAGATTTAATAACCTCCCTGAGCTACTTCAGCTAAAGTGGTTTACCTTAAGCCCCGCGCTACTGCATTTGACTATATGAAAACAGGAAAATAGGCTTGATTATATTTGATACAAAAGAATAAGGGATCTATATGAACTGAAAATCAAGGAGTCTCTCAGTAGTAAAAAGTAACTGGTCAGCAAAGTTACAAAGCAGGAAAGATCTTATCATATCCCTAAGGAATTTATAACATCCCGGTATAGGACTAAAAAGACTGAGATAGAGCATATCTTATAGACCTAAAGGCATCCTCAGCTACATAAGAGGGACTAAGTTAATAAACACAGAAATGAAGATGTCAAAGGTTAGAGGAGAGATAATCTGATGAGGTAATTAAAATGTGTTTTTTCTATATTTTAATGAACTCTGAAATGATAGTGAATATGAAAGGTATGCATAGGATGTATTCTAGTGAAACCACATTGTTACAATCATTTTCACCTTTTTAGTAAATAAGATGTATGTGAAATCATGTTATCCTGAAGAAGTTTCGCTTTGAACATCGTCCCCTTCAGGAATGTTGGAAACTGGTTATCTGGATTGAAACCTGGAAGGCTGGAATTAGTTTTATTGCCTTATTTGTGGAAGGGACAACAAGCTAAAGAGCAGAGGAAAATTCCAGCTTTGTGTCAAACTAGCAAATTTGATTTTAAGGTGAAGGGTATGTGTGTAAGGAAATCATGACATGTGCATTTTTGAAAGTACAAGAAGAGAGGTCTTTTGTCTGGTTGGGTGTGACTCAGAGAGAGGGATCACCCTGTGTTAGATATTGGATCTACACAGTAAAAATAATGTTGCTCTCTTAAAACCTGAGTCTTAGGCAGTGGTGGGATCCAAAAATTTTAGCAACAGGTTCCCATGGTGGTGGAATTCAAACAGTGGCGTAGCGCCAACGGGAATGGGTGGGGCACGATGGGAGCATGGCTGGGCATTCCGGGGCGGGGCATTCCTGGGCGGGGCTGTGGCAAGGACGCAGCCACTGTGCTGGTCCTTGGGCGGGAAACGAATGCACGCAGGCGCAGGCTGCCATGCACGCCGGTGCACCTCCTGCTAGACTGCTTCAAGTTCTGCGCGCTACTGCTGAGGAGTGGAAGAGGGGCGTGACTAAGACAAAAATCACATGGCAAAATCACCAATTAGTAACCCCCTCTTGGCACACACAAATAATTAGTAACCTACTCTCGGGAACCTATGAGAACCTGCTGGATCCCACCTCTGGTCTTAGGCATTCTTTTCTTCACCCATCTTTTAAACCGTAACTGAGCTGGGCTAGATAGAATTCTCGCCCCACAATGATCTAGGTTTGATTCTGTACTTCACAAAGTTGATGGTTGACCTTGGGTCAGGCACACATTCTCAGCCTAGCCTACCTCACAAGATTGTAGTGAGTGTAAAACAGAAGAGAGAACAATGTAAGTCACTTTGGGTCTTCTTGGAGAGAAAAGTGAGTGGGGAATATGTTATAAACCTCATTTTGCACAGAGCTTGCCAGGAAAGGATTATTTCTGAGCCTGTTTCTTCATCAGGTATTGCTGAAACTCTTCTCAGGAGGCAGAGCTAGGGTTTCGACTCCAGATTGGGTAATTCCTGAAGATTTGGGGGTGGAGCCTGGGGATTTCAGCAGGATAGAATGCCACAAAGACCATCCTCCAAAGGAGCCAGCATCTACAGGGGGAACTTATCTCTGCAGTATGGGGATCAGTTGCAATTTCATGAGATCTCCAAGGGCAACCCTAGGCACACCTGCTCACTCAGTATTCAAACCACCATTGAATATGGCAAGCGGAGTTAAGCAGGTATACCTCGAGTCAGGAATAAATTCTTTAAAGATGAATCCAGATTGGAAGCCAGATAGTAACACAGTTATAAGACTAAGATGAAATCATCATTCTGGAATTTCATGTTAACAAGTATGACACATAGGGCTCTTAGCAGGAAGCATGACTGAAACTTACTCATAATGAACTATTACTTTTATTTCCTTATTTCCTGCATATAAGGCCTTGTCTGTCATGGCCTTTGCAAGAAGAAAAATAAAATCTGTTATAAAAAAAATATAACCCTACAATTAAAAAAAACAAATAAACAAGTGCACAACATGATTATACAAAATATGGAAGATTCAGTCTTCTAGTAATAGAAATCTTCCAGCTATGTTGGTGTCTGTTGTAGAACCATCCCTAAATTTTATGTACTGAGGAAAAATCCCTTGGTCTTCAAATCCCAAACAAACAATTTCTTTCCTTTTTACACTTTCTCCTTTAAATATTTTACTGTCACCCTATTAAAAAGGTATATTGTTGATCAAAATTTCCCCACACAATAAGGATCAACTGAACACACTGAAATTCACCACGTTACAGCAAGCAACTTCTTTTCTTTGCCATGGTTTATCTGAAGCCCGCAGATGAGATGGTATGGGGTTAAGAGGCTGTTGCTATCTGGGATTACTTAATGAGTTAATATCACTGCAATTTGAAACAGGGCTCCCTCCTTCACAACATAAGGAATAATTGAAAGGTTTAATCAGAAGCAAGCCCAATTGAATTCCATGGGACTTAATCGCACCAATGTATTTTTAGGATTGCATCCTTAGACTCTCTCTCTCTCCAATAGCTATTATCCCAAATGATTTCTCCTGTACCTGCAACAGTTTTAATTAATTGTTCTCAAATATGGCTGCCCCAAGAGAGGAAAAGAATAAAAAGCAGTATTTTTACCTGGTTGACAAGATTACCAACTGCATTATCTTTATTAAGCACGGATGCCTGAACAGTGTAATCCATATACAATAAGGAGCCAGGTTACTGAGCTCCTCCCTGGTATAATATTTCATGAGCTAAATCGGAAGATTATAGAACTCATGTATGAGTCTGTCTCCATCATTTCAGGGGTTGGGAAAACAAATGTCTATACCCACTTCCCAATTTGGACTCAAACTCATCCTAAGGTAAGAAAGAAAGCTTTCTTTCTGCTGTCTTGCATTCTGAAAAACCACTGGATTAAATTTTGTAGCATAACATCACACACACACACACCAATAAAGGAATTTTCTGACAAAATAATGAGGATTCATTCACAAGCTTGGAAAAAGTACTGAGATTCTGAATGGGTGAAGTTAGAGCTGATCCACTGAAAGGAAGTATGAATATGCCCAAGCAGCGACAATAGTATCAAGCATATAGTACTACTCAACACTAGTGCGCACACATTAAGATGCAATTCTCCACACACTTGAGCAGCATTTATCAACTGAGAGGCAACAGGCAGAACAGGCCTTATGGCTACCTAAGCAGGCTACAAAGACCCAAACTCTTACACAGGAATCCAAAGTGACTGGGCAACTTATAAATCCAAAATGTAAATCCAAGCAAAAGGGGTAAGTAAGAAGTAGAGGCATGTATCACATGCCAAAAACACTTTGATGCTCTCAAAACGGTGCAATCCAAGAAGCTGGGTTAGTTGTGCTGCAGCTGAGGACAGCACCGTCACGCCACCTCCAAAAAGACTGCATTGTGGATAGCTAGTCAAAAGCGATGCTCCCCCTTTCCCTGTGAAAGTGGCCCAGGCACCTCAATTTTGTCAGTGTAAATCTGAGCCAGCAAACGGGGGCATTCTCGGGCCAAAAGGAGACAGGAAGCTGGCTAAAGCCAGCCCTGGCAATGCTCCTTGCAGTGCCAATGGGGCTCCTGCACCAGAGGAGCACTGGTGCCATGGTGGTGCCGGTGCACAAGTGTATGCTGCCATGCAGATCCCCAACACTGGTGTGCCTCTGTGCTGGCGTAAATGCCCTTTGCACCAGTGCCAGAGGCATTCACGCCAGCGCCAGGCTCACGCCACCTCCTGAGCAGTTTCAGCCTCCACCTACCCCAGAATTGCACTGGTGTCTCACACTCAATTTGGAATCAGATTCTCGTTTCAGGGCTGCAACCCTGAATGAAAACAGGGAGTTTCCTTTTCCCTAGGCTTGAAGAAAGAGCATCCATCGGAACTCAAAGATAGGTTATCAGATTGGCTGGAGTTCAGATCTTTGAAATATTTCTTAATAAGGAAAGGAGGGGCAATGTCAGGAAGGAGGTGTGCTGAAGTCAGTCTTGGTTACCTCACTGAGTTGGGACTTATGGCAGAAAATTTCACAGTCCAAATTGGGTTATTTTATTTACAACATGTACATCTAGTTTTTATGTCCACACAAGGGCCGCAGGGGGCAGCTTAAAAGATACATAATAAAAACTACCTTTAAAAAACATTAAAATCAGCCCTGTTCAGCTATCATTAAAACAAATTAGAGAGTTAAAATACGTACAAAAGCATAAAACCAGAAATTATAGCATTGATCAAGGAAGATAATCACTGAGGGAATGTCAAATAAAACACAGTCTTTACCCCACTGATGGAAGATGGCAAGAGAAGGGGACAGATGAATTTTCTTGGGGAGAGAGTTCCAGAGCTTTGGTGCCAGAACTGAGCAGGTCCTCTCCTGGGGTACCATCTGAAGCAGGACTTCTGAAGATGACCACAGTGGTCAGGCAGGTTAATGAAGAAGTATCTTCAGGTATGTTGAATGTTAGATTAGGTATGTTAGATCACTCTGAGCAAGGAATGTCTGATCAGGAAATTCTTATGCAGCATTTACCTCTTCCTAAAGCTTGAGTGCATCCAAAGCTCAACAGGAATGGGCCAACAAATATAGAAAACAAAATAATAGCCCACAGTGTGGAAACAGTCAATCTATGTTGTAATTCCAAAAAAAGAGAAAAGAAATATTATTGCAACTATCAGACCATTGCATTCCGTTCCCAAGCAAGCACAGTGATGCTCAAAAAAATGGCAACTACCGGTAAGACTTTTACCAACATTTTGCCAGTTAAAGCTGGATTCAGAAAAGTTGGAGGTACTAGAGATCATATTGCATGTTTATAATGATTACCAGAGCATAGCAAGAGATTTTGGGAGAACATCAGTTTGTGTACATATACCCTTTTCAACTTAAAGAACTTGGGAGATCTGTGAATGAATTTGCCAAATCTTCCTGGCTCTTCTTTATGTTGAATGCTCCGCTGGGTACTAGTCCTGCCTTCTCACCACCACCCCCTCTGAATCTCTGGGAGCATTAAAACCTTATTTAAGCATGACTTCCACCGAAACTATTATTAACTGTACCAGGAAACAGAACACTGTACCATCACCAGTTGGTGTTAACATCAGTGACTACTGCTGCTGCAGTCTGCCCTGTCCTTGGATGTGTTCCTGGCTATACACTATGGCCATAACCAGGTACCAGAATTTTTTTAAATTAAAAAACAGGCAGTAGTCTGATTGTACCTTCAATAATACTTCTCAGCTGAAGGTTCATGCATCACAATTTTAATATTCTTGCAATTGATTCATTTTGGTGGAGAAACATTAAATTCATCTGTAGCAAATACATCTTTTTAAAACTAGTATATGCTATTGTTACTGTCAAAAATCTATCAGTTCTATGCATGGCTCAATGGTTCTAGCATTTTGGTATTTCACTGATACTAAAAGCATATACAAGGGAGCAAAAGATGCAGTCTACCTGCTCACGTGCTGAATGCAATTCCCATCAAAAATCTAATGACTCAACAGGTGTTGCTGGATTCTATAACCATTGCTAATGGCAGCTCTGACCAAAGACTAGGACAGCCAGATATTCATAAAATGGCACAAAAGATGGTGGCAATTCTTCTATAAGCTGGCAAAAGGTGCCATATACCCAGGACATTTTTCCCCCTTCAGCACGTTAAGCCAGGAAACAAAATTTTGAATATAATCCCCTTTAGGGCTATCCCTGTCCCGGAGATCATGGGTCTGAAATGTGTTGGCCTGGAGTGGTTGGCCGTGGAGAGGCTGGCCGTCCTCCTGGTGTACCGGCCGCCTAGCGCACCAGGGGACGGCCTGCCGCGGCTGCTGGAGGTGGTGGCTGACTGGGCGTTGAGGTTCCCCAGACTTATTGTCTTGGGCGACTTCAACGCCCATGTCGACGACACCTCGTGTGTGGTGGCTGCGGACCTGGTGTCATCCATGGCGACGCTGGGCCTCTCCTTAGTAAGTTCTGGCCCCACTCATGAGGCTGGACATACACTGGACTTGGTCTTTGGGTCAGGGGTTGATATGGTCATATCCTCTGTTGATAGAGTGCCATGGTCTGACCATTATGCCCTGAAGGTTCGGATGGACGTGCCACAACACCCCTGTCTAGGCGACGGGCGGATTTATGCCCGCCCGCGGAGACTTATGGATCCTATTGGATTCCTGAACGCTCTGCGGGACCCTGAACCCGCCGGCACTCTCGATGAGCAAGTGGAAGACTGGAACTCCCGCCTTTCCGATGCCATCGAGGTTGTTGCTCCCCGGCGCCCTCTGCGTCCCCGGTCGCGACTGGCTCCTTGGTATACTGAGGAGCTACGCCGTATGAAGCGGGAGCTCAGACGGCTAGAGCGAGTGTGGAGGAAAACTCGTGACAAGGCCACGCGAACATCTTATAGGACGTTTATGAAGGCCTATGAGATGGCGACGAAGGAGGCGAAGAGAACATTCTTCTCCTCCTCTCTTGCATCCGCCAGCTCTCGCCCAGCACAATTATTTCGTATTATTCGGTCACTAACCTCATTATCTGAGGGCTCTACAAATCACCAATTGGCTATTAGCTGTGAGGCATTTATGAGCTTTTTCGCGGATAAAGTTGTGTCGCTCCGCCAGGACCTTCCTTCCACCTTAGAGTCAATAAGCGAACTGGAGGCTCCCTTGCCGTCTTCCGGCCCTTGTTTGGCCCAGTTTTCCCTGCTCTCCGAAGCCGCTGTTGACAGGGCCTTGGCTGCTGTTAGACCTACTACCTGTCCTCTGGATCCGTGCCCCTCCTGGCTTATTAAGGCGTGCCAGGTGGAGCTACGGCCCCACCTGTTGAACATCATCAATAGCTCCCTTGAGCAAGGAGTTTTTCCAGGTGGGCTGAAGGAGGCAGTGGTCCGCCCACTCTTGAAAAGACCATCGTTAGATCCAGGAGATCTGGCCAATTACCGCCCCGTCTCGAATCTTTCGTTTCTGGGGAAGGTAATTGAGAGAGTGGTGTTGGAGCAGCTTCAGGGCTTTCTGGAGGACACATCGGCTTTTGATCCCTTCCAGTCCGGCTTCCGTGCTGGGCATGGGACGGAGACTGTTCTTGTCGCTGTCACAGATATGCTCCGTATACAGCTAGACCGAGGCGGATCGGCGCTGCTGGTGTTGCTAGATCTCACTGCAGCGTTTGATGTGGTCGACCACGATCTTTTGACCCGCAGCCACCAGCTTAGCTACCAGAGATGCGAGGCACTTGTCCTTCAGTGGATTGCCTCGTTACTCTGGAAGGACGGACACAGCAAAATTGTGGTGTAAAGGGACCAGAAGCCTCGGAGGTCTTAATTCAGTGTGAAACGTGCCTCAGGGCGCTGTTGTCCCCAGCTATTATTATCTATATCGCGACCTTGCTCAGCTGAATGCGGGCTTTGGGCTGACTTGTCATCAATATGCTGATAACATATCTCATTCATTGATGCGGAGAGGAACAGTCATAAGCCCTGTGGCTCTCCAGCATTGTTTTGGAAGGCGGTTGCTGGTTAGTTGAAACAGAGCAGGTTAAAACTAAGATCCGCCGAGCTGAAGTCCTCTGGCTGGGACGGGAAGGGCGCTGGGGATTTTCAGCCACTGGTGTGGGAGGGGCTACGTGGCACGGCCTCCCTCCGGCTCGCGACGCAAGAAGGAGTCCACCTGGATTGCGTCTCTTTCAGTAAGGACCCAAGGTGGCCGCAGATTTGCGTTCTTCCATCTCGCGAGCCGGCAGCTGGCCTTCCTCTCCCAAAGCGGACCTGGCTACTGACAATCCATACAGCGGTCCGCTTCCAGGCCTGGAACTATTGCAGCTTCCTACGTCTCGCCAGACTTCCCTTCGCCCGATTACGGAAATTAAACTGGTCCAGAATCACGGTGGCGCAAATCTCTGCTTACAGGAGGTGCGCCAGAGACCATATTTTACCTGTGCTTTCGCCGCTGCATAGCTGCCGGTGAGTTCGAGTATTTTCAGGTATTGGATTTTTTGACCTTTAAGGCCTTAGCGGCGGCCTGGGACCTCCGGGTACCTCTGCGTGTGACCGCTCTTTGCCCCCCCATATGTCCCAAATCCCGAGCCTCTGCTGCGGTCAGCAGAGGCCAATCTGTTGGCGTGATCCCTGAGTCCCTCCATGATGCGGCTGGCTCTTCCACCCGGGCCAGGGCTTTTACAGCCCCTGGCCCCGCCCGCCTGAGTGGAACGCTTCCCTATCTCCAGCTACACGGAACCCTGCTCGCGGGTGTAATCAGAGGTTCTGCCAGGGCCTGTAAAACCGTGGAGCTGTCAAGAACATGGAACATAAGAACAAGCCAGCTGGATCGGACCAAAGGTATCTGGTCGGCTCTCACCGCTTACTGCGCGGTGGTACAGGTGCCTTTGGGAGCTCCGTAGCAGGATGTGAGCGCAGTGGCCTATTGGCTGTTGCTCCGATCACCTGGTCTGTTAAAGACATTTGCAATCTCAGATCAAAGGGATCCAGATTGGTAGCCATAAATCGACTTCATCCTCCATAAAGCTGTCCAGAAGCCCTTAAAGCTATCGGGTTGGTGAAAGCCCTCACCACCTCACTAATGGCAGCATATTCCAAACACCAATCACTGCGTTCGCGTGAAGAGATAGAACACCTTTTATTAAGTCCTAATTCTTCCCCAGCATTTTCAATGGGTGCCCTGGTTTTCTAGTATTGTGAGAAGAGAAAAAATTCTCTCTGTCAACATTTTCATACCCCGTACATAATTTTGTAAGACTTCTGATGTATCCCTCAGCCTCCTCTCAAACTAAAGAGGTCCCAAAGCGCTGCAGCCTCTCCTCATAGGGAAGGTGCTCCAGTCCTCAATCATCCTTATTTGCGCTTCTCTGCACTTTTCTATCTCCTCAATATCAGCGAGATCGCGTGGAGCCAGGGCTGGACGCAATTGCTCTGAAGTGGGAATGCGCACCACTTTCAAGCATATGAGACATGACAATCTTTGCAGTTTATTCTCGAATTCCTTTCCTAATTATCCCCAGCGTAAGGTTTGCCCTTTTTTTACAGCTGCCATGCATTGAGTTGACATTCCCATGTGGAACTATCAACTAAGACTCTAAATCCCTTTCCTGGTCTGTGACTGATAACACTGTAAAGCGTGTATGTGAAGTTTGGATTTTGCTTATGTGCATCACTTTTACATTTTGCTACGGTGGGCACCGTTGCCATTTCTGAGCCCACTCCTTCTGAATTTATCAGGTCCCTTGGGCTCTTAGCAGTCGCCTGGTTCTCACCACCCTACATGAATTTGGTATCGTCTGACTTGGCCTGCCGCGCTGCCACCCTTCGAGTCATTTATGAATGGGATTTAAAGAGCGCGGTCTAAAACAAAGATCAGCAGGGGACACCACTCCGACTTATCCTCTCCATTGAGCCCCGTTTTACACTTACTCCTTTGTTTCCTGTTTCTCAGCCGGTTTTAATCCATAGGAGGATTCCCCTCTTATTCCTTCATTGCTGAGTTTCTCAACAGTCTCTGGTAGGAACTTTGTCCAGCCTTTGGAAATCCAAAGAGTAGACAGTAATCCGCAGTTCGCTCCTGTCCACATTGCCTGTTTACCCTCCAAAGAACTCTGAAGTAAGTTTGTAGACAGGATTTGCCTCTGCAAAGCCATGCTGACTCTTCTCAGCAGGTCTTGCTTTTCTACATGTTTTATAATTTTATCTTTAATGATAGATTCTACTAATTTACTAGGAACAGATGTCAAACTGACTATGTAATTTCGGGTCCCTAGATTGCTTTCTTAAAGATTGAATTGTGACATTGGCCATCTTCAGTCTTCAGGGGATGGGCTGGTTGGGGATAAGTTACTTGCATATTAAAATTAGAAGATCAGCAATTTCATGCTTGGAAGGCTCTTTTACCAAGAACTCTTGGGTGAATGCAATCTGGGCCAGGATTTGAAGTGGCATTTAGTTTATCAATGGCTGCAGAACTTCTTCCATGTCTACCACTATCTTCGCTAGTTCCCTTCGGATTAAGCCTCCTAAGAAGCTTAGTTCCAGGTGCAGGAATGTTCCTCACCTCCTCTTGGAGTGAAGGCAGATGCAAAGAATTCATTCAACTTCTCTGCCAATCTCCTGCTATCTTTTAGCACTTTACCCTTTGTTCCTTTGTCATCTAATGGGCTACCACAGCTTCCTTGCTGGCTTCCCTGCTTTTGATGTACTTGAAGAACTTCTGTTTATTTGCTGAGATCTTGATGTTACGCGTATCGCGTTCCTCATAATCCTTTTGCCTCCCCTTACAGCTAACTTGCTTCTCTTTTGCCCACCATTTGTGTTCCCTCTCATATTCTTGCCATCAATCCAAGCTGGACTTACCCATTTCCTAAAGACATTTTCTTTTTTTTTCTGATAATTTCCCTCAACCTCTCTTGTTATTCTGTGGTGGCTTTCTTTTTTGGACTGGAGTTATGCCTTTTCTAACCTGTACGTTCATTGCAGCTGGGCTTTTATTACTGTGTTTTTTTAAATAACCTCCAAGCATCCTGGACAGTTTTGACTCTCTTGATTTTTCCTTTCAGCTTCCTGCTTTATCCCTCATCTTTGAGAATTTCCCTTTCTGAAGGCGGATGTAACTACCTTGAAAGTAGTTGCCACTTGTTAGCATGCTGAGATACTGAATCTGACAACATTATTAATTCGCTGTTCTCGGCTCAACAACGCGGCTTCCTGCACCAGGTCCTGGGTCCCCGCATGATTAGATCTAGGATCACCTCTCCTGGTTGGTTCCACAGCCACCATCTGCTCCTAAGCATGATCATTGCTTATATCAGGAATGCTCTCTCTCCCTTACTATGACCTGAACATGCATTTTCCAGTTTATATGGGATAGTTAAAATCACCCATTTACCACCACTACATTTTTTTGTTTTCGGTGGCCTCCTCTGTTTCTTTTCCATCTCAGAGATCCTCTTGTGCACTTTGGTCCTGGGGGCGATAATATATTCCTAATATTAAATGTCGTATTCACCTATTGTCCAGTATCCACAGTGATTCTGTAGAGACCAGCTCCCCTTGCATTATCTATTTTATGTGATACTATAGCTCTCTTTGATGGCAGCTCCACCCCAATAATGCATATATCCCTGTCCTTCCTATAGAGCCTGTAGCCTGGTATAACAGCATCCCATGTTCCACCGGGCCTTTGAAGAGACTTTCGGTGGCTTTGATGGCGCTCCCCCCCCTTTTCTTCCTTTTATAATATCTGTGGACCCTGCCGTTCCTCCCTCCTCTTCTTTTTGGGGATCTGTTAGTAGGACGCCATCTATTTATATTTGACTGAACGCTGCTTTTAATGGGGTAGTTTTAATACATATAGAGCCACTGTTTAATACTTATTTATTTCAATTTGATATTACTGATTTTATTGTGTGCTCTACTTCTATGTTTTGTTCACCGCCCTGAGCCCTTCGGGGGAGGGCGGTTTATAAATATAATAAATAAATAAATAAATAAATAAATAAATGATGATGATGATGAAACTGACTGAAAGTTGAATCCTTTCTCCTCCTTTGCTGTAAAACCCTGGGGCAAACTAAGAATGCAGTTTGTGGTTTATCTATAGAACAAGATGCTGATCTTCATTTCCTTTGCTTGAGCCTTAAGCATTGCTAAATCCACAGTAACCCAAACCCTAAAACTAATTGGGCAACTCTTGAGGATTACAGTGTATGCAGCCTGGTGTTGTCATACTTTCACAAGATTAGTTCCAGTTAAGGTTAATTTTGACCCATGAATAAGAAAAAAATGGCTCTTACCATTTTCTATTTGATTGCCTATATAAATCCCCAAAGATAAAAGCCCCAAGGACCCCAAACTCCTGGATTCCCCACCCCCACGCACTGACTTGGATAGCCCAGGCTAGCCTGATCTCATCAGATCAGGAAGCTAAACAGGGTTGGCCCTGCTTAGTATTTGGTTGGGAGACCACCAGAAAATGCTAGGGTTTTGTGATGCATAGGCAAGCAATGACACACCACCTCTGAGCATCTCTTGCCTTGAAAACCTATGAAGTTGCCATGCATTGGCTGTGACTTTGATGGGAAAAGGGAAAAACCTTAAGTACATTTACAACAAATCTAAAATCTACTTCAATTAGCATATGTGTTTGATTTGTATTCTACATTAATAATGTCTACATATGGCACATGAAGAATGACAGTATGCTTTTAAAAATAATATTTTATTAATTTTTTTCAATTATAGTTTAAAAATATAGGTAAGAAAATATACAAAAAGAAAAAAGTATATATATACACACACATATGTCTGTATAAGTTCTAACACATTGGATCTCAGAACAGAGAACATTACCATATTTTTCAAATTTGTTACCTTCTAACTTTAAGTTACAAAACAACAATAAGTATCTAGTAAGCAGGTACTTATATTTTAATAACAAAGTAATATTCTTTCTACTGTTATTATTCTTACATAATCAATTCAGCCTCTTATAAGAAATATCGTTCCCATTTCTCATCAAACTCGTTTTGACAGTCTGTTTACAAGATTTGTTTATTTGGCCATTGTAGCATGTTCTCTAACTTTATCTTCCCAGAGTTCTGTGTTAAGATCTTTTTCAGTTTTCCAATGGAATGCAAGTATCACCCTTGCAGCTGTTAATAAGTGCCAACATAGTTCTTTAAGCTTCTTTGGAAGATTTTCAGGCAAAATATCAGGTATGCTTTTTACTGTCATATATGAAAAATGATTGCAGCCAGAACTGATAAACTAAAGGGGAAAGGGCTCAGACAAGGTTTTACTAAAAGAAGCTGTGGCAGAATTATAGCCTACTGTTAACTGGAGATTCATGTAATACCGGATCTAGAGTTCTTTTTCCTTTTCAGCTGGCTGCCTGCCGGCCCGGAATGGCATAGCACACAGGAAATAATTCAGCGGACTGGAATTCCCCTTTGTGGGAAAGGGTCATATGAAGGGGAAATTGTTCTTCTGGGATTCCCCTAGACGAAAAGTACCTAATGTTCCTCCCTGGGCAACCTCATGCACTACTGTCTTAATTTAAAAAACAAAGTATACATATTTTTGCGGAGGGGTTTAACCCTATTCTATTGCAAAGGAAACATATCTAATCTGTACTGTACCAGCTCAGAAAGGATTAAGCATGATTTTCTGTATGACAGGTCAGCTGAATTCTACAACCCTGCCCTTTATTACTATAAACTTTTCATTCCGTACTCACTCTGAGTAATCATTTCTTTTCTCACAAAAAATCCCAAAACTATTTTGCTTCCAATGGGAATTTTCTAAAAGGAAAATTTCTCATCCACTTGGATACTGATTCACCAGGAGGCTTTATGGTAAGCCAGTCTTAACAACCAGTTGCACCCCCTTCTCTAACAGAGAAGTAACATTGATCATCCTTACAGGATTTTTGGCAATTAAATGAATTAATAAATGCCTGAGATGTTGAACAGCAGTACTGCGTGCATACAGAGGTATTCATAATACACATATATTCTTCTCCCAACCAGGTCCTACCATACTTCACAAGAAAACTTTTGGTGTTTAGTGTATGTGGTGGTACATTCTAGTCACCTCTTCAGAGCCAGACAAAAACTAATCCTCTTCTCCCTATAGTCACCAGGACAGCCAAGAAGTATTGAAATCCCCATCTGAAAATTGCAACATTCCAGCATAAACTCCCTTGCTTCATAAAATGAGACTATTGTTGAGCTCATATGCTCAGCTCCACTCCTGAACTGTCTGCCTACTATGCACAGAGATGAATTGAGCCAATATTGATCCGTCTTTGCTCCAGTTTCAGGTCCTTTCATGAAATAATCCAGCAGTAAGAAAATGAATAGAACTTTTACAGCTCTGACCAACTTCCGACAATCAAATACAGGATACCTCCCAGTTGCTTTCTCTCCCAGCAAACCTCATCCCAAAGAACCTACACCCTGACAACCCTATGCAGTTAGTGGACAGAACAAATATGCACATTTGCAGTCTCAAACATTATCACCTGGGGAATGGTCAGGGGGGTGGGTAAGGGGCTTGCTTGCAAATTATAAGATTGCATTGCAAATCTTAAATTGAAATATGAGGAAGGAAGGTCTAGTCGGTGAGATTGAGCTCTACTGGCTGGATTATTTGCATGGGATGCTGCTGCCTCCATCTCAGTGAGAATGGTACACAAAGAGGGGGGAAAACACTTCACATAAATAGTCAACAATAACATGTCGACAGGAGCAAAATCAGAGCCAAGCCTAAGCCAGCTGGTCATGAAGGACTGGGGGTGGTTGTGAGATGCATTTTGAAATAAAGCTGTAAGCAGAAGACTGGACGCGAGATGTTGCCCCTACCTCGCCATGCGCATGACGACCCCGATCTCTCGCTCCCCTCCCCTGTACGAAGGCAAAGGAGAGAAAGAAGAAGAGTTACTAGTCTAAAACAGCTTCTAATCAGCGGAGGCAGAAACGAGTGTAAAAAAAAATCAAGACGGGAGATGGGAGGAAAAAAAAACCCTTTCCAAACGTCACTGCGCGTGAGGGAAAAAAAAATCCGTATTTTCAGCGAGACAAGCCGTGACGGTCAACTGACTTCTCTTAACCCACCACTTCTCCTAAACTGAGAGGATATTCCACACAAGAACACTTTTTTCCCTGAGGTAACAATGCGCAGTCACCAACTGGGCGATTTCCCCGCGCATGCGTCAAGCGGACAGAATTTTTTTTCTTATTCCCCCTCCCTCCGTGGCTTTTCTAGGTATGGCCGCCCGCACAAAGAAGGGGGAGGTGGCTTGTGGGTGGGCTGGAATTTCCGTTTCGAGGGGCTGAGCTTTTCCCCGCCTCGGTCTGTGTATATAGAGAAGGAAGAGCCCGGCGGCCGAGCCTCACTTCCAGGCGAGTCCCGCGCTCTGGGCCTGGTAAGTAAACGAGCAATGAGGCTCGGAGGGAGTGGGCGGGTCTCGCTGTTGCTAGGCAACCCCGGGAGGGGGGAGCGCGTTGGCGGTTTTCCCCCTCCCCCTCCTGGGGAAGCTGTTCTGGCAGGGCTGAGCCGTTGCTCTGTTTAGGGGTTTCCTTTGAGTCACTTGCCAGTTAAAATAAAAAGGGCGCAGCCCTGTGTGTTAAGATTTGTGTGGCTGGTTGTTTTTCTTTCAAAGGGAGGGAGGTTCATATTGACACGTTGACAAGAACAAAGGAGCCCCGCGGTTCAGAGTGAAAAGCTGCAGTAGTCTGCTCACGTCCGAAGTTCGATCCCCACTTGATTACAGTCGCCAACTATATCATGGTGCTTGCAATGTTCACAAATGTTGAATCTTTGCAGCAGGAAAGGCAGCGTTGTTATTAATCTCGCTTTTCTGATCCTTTTAGCTGCAAACTGAAAATCAGACCACCTACTGACAAAGCAGATGTATAGCCACTGACTATGGGTCTCTTTGTCTAGTGCATTTACATCCCATCTGTCCTCAGGGTGTCCTAAGGAGCTGCAGGAAGGAGCACATAGTTCTCTATTGTATCTCCACAATAGTCCTATGAGGGAGTTATTCCAAGAAAGGTTGGCCTAAAGAGGGCTTTGTGGGAGTTCAAACCTGATACTCAGACAGATATGCTGCATTGGTTGTCCCCGTGTTACCCATGTTAAACTTTTAAAATCATGTGGGGTGCCTAAGCTGCTATTCTAAAGTTGCTTATTAAAGTGTTAGATCCGTTTACCTTGCTGGGGTTGAACTTGGAGAAAGCGAGTTGCAGGTTTCTTCCACAATGGGATGACTCTCCATTGTGTTCTGGTCGCTGCAATGAGGCGTTTGCAACAGCTGCATGAGAATATTTTCTGCAATTTCTTCTCAGGCCTGCCACCAACCCCCCACTCTTGCTGCAGGAATTCTTTTCGATTGGTTAAAAAAACTCAGTCAATATATTGCTGTTGCATAAGACTACTACTGCTGACTTTTTTAAAAAAAGGCATTGTTTAAAAGCTTGCCAGCCGGCGATAATGAATGTTATCACTTGGTCAATTCTGGGGGAGACCTTATCAGAGGGGTGTTTCAGGAAAGAGTGTGGTAAAACAGGTTTGGGAAACTATGCAGCTGAGCAAGTGGAAATCCCAGAAGGTGAATGACTGTGTGATGATGCAGTCCTGGAAGCATTCCTCTCCCCCCCCCCCCCCCCCCCCCAATACATCTGCTGCAGTTTGGGAGTGAGGAAATGCAAAGCAAAATTTTCTTGTGGAAACAGCTTGAAATTGTGTTGTAAGGCTGCCGTCCTTTCCATGTTATTGCGCTTAAGTCAATACAGACTTGCCTAGTCATTTGTGGAAATTGCTCACAGCAGGAATTTTTCTGACAAAAACTGGTTCTTTTCAGTTTCACGTGAGCATGTTTGGCAGACAGACTGGTAAAAAGGTTTCTCAGCTTTTGAGGCCAGTATGTGGATCCATGCCATTGCTCATGCTCAGAATGTAATACACCGAAAGCACCAGTAGTGTAAACATTGGGGGGGGGGGCACCACCCAAAATTTACATTTCTCCCACTGTCAAAACGAGAGTAATATAAAGTAGAATGACTCTTGGTGCACTGTGATCGTTACTGTTTAAAGTGGAATGAAGAAATACAGGATATTAAATATTTACAATGGCTCCAGTGCCTAGACTTATGTTGCCTGAGTAGTTTTCCCCCTTCAAAGTAGAATCCCTATTCTGCATATGTAAGAACTTTGCCCTTTTAGTTTTTGCTTAAATAGCCTATGCCTGTGTGGGTTGAAAGCTTTCTCTGCTTGCCTAATAAGTGATCGCTTGTGTATCAACTACTGGTAGAGCTGCCCCGCCCTGGTTTTTTTTCACATGCTACATTGAATATTAAAACTGACTCATAGATTGTGGAAAATTATGTTCTGTGACAGATTGAATGGAGAATCAAACTAGCATGGCATAGTGGTGCACATCTCAGATTTTTTGTTTTCTGGAGATTCTTTCCCCCACTGTTTCAGGACCATAATAAACAGGATGCAGTGATGGACATTGTGAAATGAGGTATGTTTCAGTGGATGAACAGCTCCCCCTCTGGTAGAATGGATTCACATGGTCCCACCTTGAGGAAAGGGGTCCATGGCTGAGCAGCTGAGGACTTTCTTTTCATGCAAAAGATCTTAAGTTCAACCCTCAGCATGTCCAGATAAAAGTATCAATTATAGGTAAAGTGAAGGCCCTCTGCCTCAGACCCTGGACAGCCACCACCAGTGAGATAAGCCAGTACTGACTTCGACAGACCAGTGAGCTGGTTTAAGGCAGCTTCATGGTCAGTCCTATTGTCTTACAAGTGGGTCTGCTCAATCATTTGGGATGGGTATCTACTTTTTAAAACAAAGTGTGTGGTGTGTTGGCATGAGGTATTGAACCAACTCTCTCTGACCTTCTGCAAAGCTCCTTGTAATCTCTTCTCAAGGAGCTTTTCTCGCAACTAGATCTCTTCCAGTTTTTGAGAACAGAGGAAGATAAAAGTGACCGCGGGAGAGAAGGTGCCAACTCTTTCTTGTGTCCCATTTACTTGCTGCCTTTGCTTTATGCACCCCACTTGCTAATTTGTGATTGGAGCAGAGCAGGGTTCAAAATAAAACAGGACTTCTGCTATCAGATGCAGTTCAGCAGATGAAAATTAGCATATCTCTGTGCGGCTCCTATGCCTCCCTAAGCTCTTGCTGAAGATCAGGTAGCAAGTTCCAGGGGGGCACATCAGTCTGTGTGGGGGCAATGCCCATGTTTGCTGGGCCACTCCCTTGCTCCACGTGAACTGACGGCATTTTAACCACTTTTCCCTGCAGCTGTCATTGCAAGGAGTGGATGGGTAGACAGCAAGGCTAAGCTTTCTTTGAGAGAAGTGGGTCTGGTATCGCTGATAAACTTCCCAGAATTCATGGAGTTTCCGGGAGTCTGTCAAACTAGATCAGTATCAGAACTGCCTTGCTGGACCAAGTTGAAATTCTGCTTACTCTAGCCTTCTGTTTTCACTTGCAGCCAGTCAGTTGCTTCTGGGAAGCTGTCAGACAAGTAACAGGTTGTATTCAGGTATTATACCTAATGGTTTCCTATAAGACAGTGATGGCGAACCTTTTTGCGACCAAGTGCCCAAATTGCAACCCAAACCCCACTTATTTATCACAAAGTGCCAACCCGGCAATTTAACCTGAATGCTGAGGTTTTAGTTTAGAAAAAACTGGTTGGCTCCCTCTTCCTCCGCCCCACCCGCTCAAGCAGGGGCCAGCCTGCTCTAGCCTCCAGCAAGTCCCGGGTGCATCGCTCTGTGCCTCTCTAGCATCTCTGTCTTCTGGCGCTTCCCCCGCACAGGCACCAGGCCCACCAGCTGAGTCCTCCCTGCTCACTGCGGTGTGTGCACATCGTGCTCAATGGCCCACGCCAGCCTAGATGTGTGTGTGTGTGATTTTCCGCCCCACATGATCTAACAGTGCCGCCTCTGGCACCCGTGCCATAGGTTCGCCATCACTGTTCTAAGAAGTTGTCTAATTTTTTAAAAAAGCTTTCTCAGCCAGAGGCCGTCTCTGGGTCTTGTACTTTTAGAGTTAATTTTAGAGGTTACCCAGATATTCTATGGAGTTCTTCTTCTGTCAGATCTGAACTTTTCCCAGTTGCTTTGGTTGGGTGTTGAAATTCTAGCAAACTACCAATTTCTCCCTCCCATCCCTGCTCCACTATTATCCTACTATTCATATTTCTGTGAATGTATACCATGGTCAGCTTTTTCATCTCCCCTCCCCCTTTTAAAAACTAAACTGGACCCTTGATTTGATCTGGTATATTTTAATAAGCAAACAATAGAGGCTGTGTTATTCAGTTGTCATACCTTTCTGGCCACCATCGCCCTTTTCAATATTGTGATTCCACAACTCAGTTCTGGGATTTATCACACGACTGTATTGTTAATCCTCTTTGCGTAGGCATCGCCCGCTTGCCTCACAGATCACTTGACATTCTATTTATTGCTTATGGTAATGCTCTCTCCCACCCACGCTTGCTTAGTTCTTTATTCGTATCAAACCTTTATGCCTTTTCTTTTGGCATCCTGGGATCATTTTTGAATCCCATTGTTATTGTGGCCATTTTATAGCCAAGCTTTCTGGTCCCCTTTCCCAGCTGTAAGTCCAATAGGTGCTCTTTACCATTGTGACCTTGGATTATTCCATTTTACTCCCACTGTTTTCAGTAGCTAGCTCCCTCCCAATAGTTGGTACGTCTTTATTACTGGGTCTGCGGAACTATACATTTGCCCAAGTGGTGGTGTGTTAAAGGCAGAGCAAATTTGGGAAATCTTCATTCCTCTGTTTCTTCTGGTCTTTTCCCCCTGCCCCAAACAGGGGTATTTTTTTACAGGGAGTCCTGCTAACCACACAGGGTGGCTTGCTAAGTTGCTGCTGGCTCGTCTTCCCTTTTAAGGCTGAAGTATGGGGTAAGGGTTCTTTTGATTACCACAGCCTCATGGGACATAAATAGCATCTTACGCTGGGGTGCCAAGGCATGCCAGAGAGCTGCTGCTGGTGACCCAAAGTGCCATTGATTTTTAAATGTTGATCGCTTTTGTTGCATATTCTTTGGTATGTCAGCTACTGGAAAAAGTTCGGAGGTTACAGATAGGCAAAAGTGCATCGTGGTGGGGAAATGCTTTGCTAATCACAGGGGACGTGTAGGGGTGAGTCAGCTGATACGCTATTTCTGTGGAAGCCTGCTTATGTCAGGTGTTTGAAATGCACTTCAGCACTTTCCAGATAGGCTGTGGTTGAGATGTACTTCGTTTTGAGTTAGAGATCTCTTGACTTGTGGCTTATTTGGCCGCTGAATCCAAAACCAGTTAGAGAGGACACCAGTGTATAGAAAAATTCTCATGTTAAGCCATCGGGTAAGTTTCTACAAGAATGGAGGGGAAAAACTACCATGGATTAAAAAAAAATACTGAACGCTTAATCTGAAAACAGTATGCGCTGAAATAAAAGGCTTGAATATTTAACACTTGCTGTTGTGCTGGCATGTTTTTGCCTAACAAATGACCTGTTCTTCTTAGCATGAATGAGCTAAAACCAGTTTAGTTACTGTGGGGCTGGATTAAAGCCATTTCCTGTGTAAATTCCTGGTTGATATTCTGCTGTTGGAGTCAGTCTTAAAGGCTTGGTAGCTTTGGCTTCCATGTGCCTACACCAGGAGTAGGGAACCTGCGGCTCGAGAGCCGCGATGCGCTCTTTTCTGCCTCTGTACCGTGCTCCATGAGCCGAAAGCCGCCGGCTTTTCATCTCTTGCCCCGCCTCTGCAGGTAGCAGGGCGGGCGCATCTTCATTCGCCCGCTGGCCGGGCTGGGCAGCGCCGCAGGTTTCCCCTCTCGCCCGCCTTGTTCGAGCGGGGCGGGCGCTTTCCCGGTGGCCGGCAAGGCCCGAGCCGCTGGCCCCATCCTTGCCCACCCTGCAGGCAGCAGGGCGGGTGCATCCATGTGCTTCTCAGAATGAGTGGAGTAAAAGGTTAAAAAACCCAATATATACAGTGTTATCTTTATTTTAAATGTCAAAAATTATTTGCGGCTCCAAGTGTTTTCTTTTCCCGTGGAAAAAGGGTCCAAATGGCTCTTTGAGTGTTAAAGGTTCCCTACCCCTGGCCTACACACTTCAGAATTGAATCATAGGCTGATTCCACATGGCCCAAAAAACAGTGGTGTGAAAATGGTGTGAAAACAGTATAAACCCTTTTACACCGTTTTCACACTGCTGTTTTTGGCCCATGTGGAATCAGCCATAGAGTTGGAAGAGATCACAAGGACCATCGAGTCCAACCCCCTGCCATGTAGGAAGAAACAATCAAAGCACTCCTGACAGATGGCCATCCAGCCTCTATTTAAAAACCTCCAAAGGAGGAGACTCCACCACACTCGAGGTAGTGCATTCCACTGTCGGACAGCCCTTCCCACCAGGAAGATCTTCCTAATGATTGGGTGGAATCTCTTTTCCTGTACTTTGAGTCCATTTCTCCTTGTCCTAGTCTCTGGATTAGCAGAAAATGAGCTTGCTTTGGAGGACTGCCAATCTGTGCCACTTTCATATCATATTTAATCTTGTAGCATCTTTCATATTTAATCTTGTAGCATCTTTGATGTGTTAGCAGGAGGATGTGGATTTTGGAGCGCTTTCCAAAAATGTGTTAGCAGGAGGATGTGGATTTTGGAGTGCTTTTCCACATTCAGACTGCTTTATGTATTCTGGATTGGTTCAGTTGTATGAATTAATTGTACCACCATCTCTTCTTAAGAGTTGTGTGTCTCTGTGGGTTGTCATGTGCTTTTGAATGCATCTTTGCTGTTGAATGGGTTAGCTGGGCCACTAACTAGAGGGTAATTTTTGCTCTTTTACTTGAAGACGCAAAAAGATTTGTGCATGTTTTTTATTTGCTCTATTGGATGTATTGTCATTTTGAGACTATAGATATACTTGAGGTCTCTGGAGTAACCTATTGTTTATTGCTGTATAAGTTGTGAGGGGTTGTCTGTGCCCCACTTTATGTGGTCTGAGTTCATATACTTTGTGCCTCATTTATGTATGACTTCCTGTCCTTTTAATTACTGCCAAATTTGAAACGAGCCCTCTGTTTTCTGCAGGCGTGTGCTTCAGGAAGACTGTGGGTTAATGCTATCTCCTTTGGCACAACCCCTTGAATTATAGGTGGGGTTAACACAGAGAGCCTACTTCACAGAGAAGTGATGGTTTACAGAAAGACTGTGCAAGAGACCATATGAGAAAGAAAGGAGGTGTTGGCATAATACGCTAAAATGTTTTAAAAGTGGTTTTTTTTTCCAGTTGAAGTACTAGAGTATCTCTTAGATTGATTGTAAAAAATACAATCAGCCCTCAAAGTGAGTCCGTTGTGGCTTGATGGTAAAAAAAGTCATTAATTTATGTCTTCTGTTTTAATAAGGGAGCTTGGCTCTGTAGACCTGCTTATATACACCTTTACATTGTTATTGATTCCTTGATGCTTTTGCTGTTGACTCAGTAAGAAGAAGTAAGTCCTACTTAAAACATGGGACTGACTTTTAAATGTAAAAAACAATACAAGAGGCATAGTTGTGTTTGGGGTTTGTTTTTTGCCACAAGCACAACAGTGTGGGATGAAGTTTAAACCTGGGTTACCCTTCATAGTCCTTTAAATAAGGTGCATTCTCACATTTTGAGAAACCACGAACTGCTTTAGTCATCTTTTAAGAAGCTGATACATCTTTCTTTCTTCACACAGGTCTTGATAACCTGAAAAAGGACTGTGTTCGCAACAAGTCGATATTTACAGTTTCTTCTGGTGAACCCTGAATTGCAATATGGCTGCCTAAACCCCTTGAAAGCGAAGTCTGAAGCCTGGGAGGTAGTTTTGTGCATAAAGACACATTTCCCCCTCACACACACACTGGTGTTCAGGAAAGCTGCTACTAGACAAACATGGCCTTCCGTGATATTTTAGTTAATGGATATATAAGATCAGAGTTTCCCTCGCCAAAGCCATGCAGTTATGGTAAATGCTGGCACAGCCAACTAATGTTAAAGCAGCCTGGTTAAAATTGTGCTAAGTCTGGCTTCAAGAGTAAACATGGTGTAGTGGTGTGGGGCTAGGGTTTCCCAGGTCCCCTTTGCACCACTGAAGCTTGCTGGGTAACCTTGGTTCAGTCACACTGTCTCAGTGCGGACCCTGGGTAGTTTGAGGATGGGAAAACTCCAAGGAATACCAGGGTCAAGACATGAAAGCAGGCTATGGCAAACCTCCTCTGAATGTCTCTTGCCTGGAAAACTGTACAGGGATCACCAGAAGTTAGCTGTGACCTGATGGCAAAGGACAAAGTAAGACTTCACTGGCAGAGTGCAGAAAAGGAGATCGTGAAAGGCTGTTCAGAGTTTTCTGGTATCCGGATGTATCAGTCTGCAAAAACCATTCTTGCCTTGGTGGCGTCAAAACTTTGTTGAAAGGCTTGGTTAAGGGGAAAAACGTCAGATAGGCAATAACAAAGATTAAAAAGACACGAAGGCACAAATGGTTTTGAATGTTTTTGAGAAAACTGTGAAAAGGGGTGTTTTGAGTCAGTCTTTTCAGAAAATGAAGCTTTCTTATACCAAGTTGGACCATTGGTCCATCTTGTCCATGGTCTGTATCTTACAACTTCACTAAGCAAAGTGTGGTCCCTTCCTCCAACCTAAGTGACTCTTTCTCCAGTGGGAGGGTCTCTTAGGCTGGAGAAACTTCTTTTAGCTGAAGATAGGACACTCCCAGATAGTGTCGACTAGGGTTGCCAACCTGCGGGCAGAGGCGTGACAACAGGAAATGGCGCCCTGGGCAAGACCTGAAATTTCGCCCCCTCCGAACTTGCCGCCTGCCCCCCCTCCCCCATCCCTGGCACCAACTCACCTCAAGCGGGCTAGCCAGCTGCAGGGGCTGGTGCGGGGGGAAGAGGAGGCCAGCAAAGAGTGTCTAGAGAGAAATGGGGGCAGCACAGACCACTGCAGCGCAGGGCTGAAAACAGGTCCAGTTGGGAGGCTGGCAGAGTGCCATGGGTGTGCGGGGCGATTTTGTGCCCCCATGTGATTAAATTGGTGGTGCCTGGGCACATGTGACACCACATGTCCCTCTGGCAGGTACACCACTGCCTACGGGTGATGGCTGAAGATCTTCAGGTGACAGGAATCAGTTCACCTGGAGAAAATGGCTGCTTTGAAGGATGGAAAATACTTGGGAGATAGGGGGTGGAGCCTGTGGAGGGTGGGGCTTGGGAAGGGACCTCCCCACTGAGGTCCCTCTCCAAAACCCACCCTCCTCAGGCTCCACCCCCATATTTCCCAAGTATTTTCCAACCCAGAGCTGGCAACCTTAGTGTCTGGTAGAGAGTGTCCAGAGTCTTTCCCTAAATACCTTTTCTATGAGGTCTGATTGAAATGAGGGCTGGCTGGCTGGCTCTGTATGTGTGTGTGTGTGTAATAACCTTCCTACTTGAATTAAGAAGGGCCCCACATTATTTGCATTTTGACAGAAGCATAAAACTGACTTATTTAGGTGGTATGGCTCATAGATCAAGTTTCCTCATCGCTTAAAATTGTGTAAATCTTTGCTTGATGTAGGTTTTAATGTTTGAAAAACAGTTTAGAAAAACATTGTGACCCACCTTGTGGTCTTTTTAGGCAAGCAGATAGATTAAAACTGTCTTAAACGTTTCAGCCCTTTTGTCTTAAATTAATAGTCTGGGGACCTCAGTATAGTCCTAAACACAATCCCTCCCTTGTAAGCCCATTGGTTTTTAGTGGACTTAGAATGGTGAGTTTTGTACTCCCATCCTAAACTCTCTTATTTGTGTATTCATTGATTTCGGTGGAACTTGGGAACCCTCCCAAGTATCTGTTCTTATAGGATTGAAGCGTTAGTTTCTTTCCTTCACTATTTTGTTTTGACTGTACTTTCTCTTCCCCTTGTGAATGATGCATACATTTCCCTTAAGCAGTGGGGAATTACAGTAGTATGAGGAACAAGGGATAGCGAAAAGAGAACTGACATAGGATTTTCAGTAAAGTACTTTTAAAAGGCAGTTGGGTTTTTAAAAGAAGGAAATCGCATGTGATCTTTTACTTTCAGGTTCTTAGGTTTGCCATGGCCTGGAAGTTTGCACAAAACTACCTCCCTGGCTTCAGGCTCGCCCCTCCTCTTACCATATTTCATTATGAATATAGTGGAAAGCAGCCAATGTATGTCTAAACTGAAGAGCAGTGGGATTGAGAGTGATCTGAGGTACGACTTGTCATGTGAGCTCTACAGGATCTCTACCTTTTCGACCTTCCCTCTGAACGTTCCCGTGTCCGAAAGGAGTCTTGCCCGGGCTGGTTTCTATTACATTGGCCTGAAGGACAAAGTGAAGTGTTACAGCTGTGGCTTGATGCTGGATAACTGGAAGAAAGGAGACAGCGCTTTGGACAAGCACAAACAACTCTACCCAAGCTGCAGCTTCGTTCAGAGCCTGGCCTCGGCAAAGAGTCTCGAGTCATCGTTTCATTCTGCCTTTTCGCCTCCTGTTACTTTGATGGGCGCGAAGATGGAAGTTGAAAGGAAAGCACCGAGTTTGGATCAAATTAACTATTTCAGCGGGCGCTACTCAAGTTTCCCCCAAGATCCAGTCATGTCCAGGGCCCTGGAAGACTTGTCCAATTTCAGGCCCAGGTCTTTCAATCACGCCATGAGGGCGGAAGAAGCCAGACTGCGCACCTTCCAGTCGTGGCCCCTGACCTTTCTGGCACCGTCTGATTTGGCCAAAGCTGGGTTTTACTACGTGGGCCCTGGGGACAGAGTGGCTTGTTTTGCCTGTGGGGGCCAGTTGGGCAACTGGGATCCCGAGGATAATGCCGTGTCGGAACATCGGAGACACTTCCCCAGCTGTCCTTTTGTGAAAAACCTGTTTGGAAACCTGTCCCTTTTTTCAGTTGCTAACCCGAGGATGCAAACCAACACTGCCCGCATCAGCACGTTCACCAGCTGGCCCATGACGATTCCGGTTCGACCACAGCAGCTTGCAGACGCTGGCTTCTATTACGTAGGCAAGGGGACTTAATTCTTTTCAATGCCGTAGGCTCTGGTAAATTCTGAAATGGAATCAGTGACTTTGAAGCTGAGTGTCTTTTTAAAATGCTACTTCTTAACTTTTTTATTTAAAGGTTGCAACGATGATGTCAAGTGTTTCTGCTGTGATGGTGGACTCAGATGTTGGGAGTCTGGGGATGATCCATGGGTGGAGCATGCAAAATGGTTTCCAAGGTACTGAGGACAATTCTTAATTTTATTTTATTTTTAAATAGGTTTCACATAGGATTTCGATTGCAGAAATTTGAAATCAAACCTGAAATAGAGTTTAAACAAAGCACTAATGTGCATGTTTGTATGTGTGTGTATCAAGTCACAGCTGACTTTCGGTGACCCTGTAAAGTCTGCAAGGCAAGAGAAGTTCAGAGGTGGTTTGCCGTTGCCTGGCTCCATGAGGGCTGAGAGAAGGCTGAGAGAACTGTGACTGGCCCTAGGACACCCAGCAGGCAGTGGTGAAAACATCCCAGTGGGAAAAACAAACCCGGTTCTCCAGACTAGAGTCTACCACTCATGTGGAAAAGCAGGGAATTGAACCTGGTTCTCCAGATTAGAGTCTGCTGTTCCCAGCTATCACACCGGCTCTCAATGTGACATGTTAAATGATACAAAAATTACTTCGTAAGATTGCGCTTACAGCAGCAGATAGTAAGTGCATACCATGCACAGTAATATCTCCCCTCGTTTTTTACCAGAGGATCGTTCAGTAACATTTCACTACAGTACCTGTTTGTGCAAATCTTTCTGAATAATTCAGTTTGGCATAGTTTACAGAAAGCCAGGAGGGTGGGAGCATTTGTAAGTTCATTGGGCAGGCCATTCCATAAGGTGGTGGCCACAAGGGAGAAGCTGTTGAATTTGGCCATGTGTAGGTTGGCACCTGCAGAAGGCGCTTCTCAGATGAATGAAGCTATTGTGGTAGAGGGAAGAGGTGATCTTGCAGTTAACAAGGATGAAGGGCTTTATGTATGATGGCCACTGATTTGGATTGAGCCTGGTTAACTGATGAGCAGCCAAGGGAGTGACTGCAGAATGGGACCGATATGCATCTTCTTCTTAGCTCCTCTTAGTAATTGTGCAACAGTGGGACAGAAAGAACCTGGATCATTGTGAATTAACAGATTAAGCTACGAAGAAAGTAGAAAGCATTAACAAGAGTACAAATGTTTCATCCTTGACCTGGCGCTAGGTTCTGATAAAGATTTATATAGGCCAGTGGTGGCGAACCTTTTCGAGACCGAGTGCCCAAACTGCCACCCAAAACCCACTTATTTATTGCAAAGTGCCAACATGGCTATTTAACCCGAATACTTAGGTTTTAGTTTTTAAAAAACCGGTTGGATCAGAGGCATGTGTTACTCGGGAGCAAGCTTGGTGGTTGTCAGTGGTTTTGCTTTGAAGAAACCGTGCATCTCTCCCATGGGTGAATCACGACCCTAGGAGGGTTTATTCAGAAGCAAGCCCCATTGCCAGCAACTGAGCTTACTCCCAGGTAAAGGATCACTCTTTAGTTCTTCACATGAAACTCTGTGGGGTTTAACAGCACTTAACAGGGTTACCTACATTGCTTCCCCAAAATTAGGTCTTAGGTTTAATACTAATAATTGAGCCCAGTGGCCCAGGCCAGCCCAGATGTGGGTGGGGTGTGTGTGACTCTGTTTGTGCGTGCCCACAGAGAGGGCTCTGAGTGCCACCTCCGGCACCCGTGCCATAGGTTCGCCACCATTGATATAGGCGGTGCATTTAATATAGTTCTTAGTTGTGGCTGGTAACTCAACTAAATGCTTTTACAGAGTCTGTAAAATTCTCGCAACTGACAAGTGGAACTAGCAGGGCAGCATTTCATTATGCTTAACCATGATGTGTCTGAGTCTTCTCTCTATAGGTGTGCCTCAGAAAGTGAAACATATATTTCAGATATTAACACTGAAACATGATGTCCTTTATTTTCTAGGTGTGAGTACCTGCTTCATGAGAAAGGGCAAGAGTTTGTCCATCAGGTTCAGGAAAGATACCCTCGCCTTCTGGAACAGGTATTAAGATGTTTTATTTTTAGCGTCTGCTCTACATGGCTTTGTCTTGTGTGCTAGACCTGCCAAGAGTTTCTGTAAATAGAGTTTTGGCTGTGGGATGAAAATGTCGTTCAAAGGTCTGAGGGCACAGAGATCATTCAGAGATCATTTGATGCTTTTGGTGACAACATTGGAAGCTGAATCATTTGTCATAAGGCAGCTGGGAGTATTGTTCAAGATCTTTCTAGTCGTATGACCGAACATCCTTGCTGCGCAATCTGCTTGATGCTTTCTTAAACAGTGTGGTTGTTTTCCATTTGGAAATGTTTCTTGTCAATGTTGAGCGATCAGGGTGTGGTGCTGTGTGATTTTGTCACGAACAGCTGTGTTGACTTTACCTTCTTGCATCTTAGAATGACAACCTGCTGTTAAAGAGTTACATCTTGCCTTTCCATTTAAATGCTCAAGGCGGCAAAAAAAAATCTAAAAATGCATATGAAATTATGCTAAATCAGTACAGAATGAAATGAGGTCTGCCATTCTTTCAGATGCTAGCATGGGATAATGTGGATTGGTTGCTGCAGGGATTACAGATGGGAGAAGGTCCTGGACCCTCCCTGCCACATCTGTTGCCTTACCAAGTTCTCACCTGGCTTGGTTCCCAATCATGATATTTGCATCTCTAACAAAAAGTCCTTAAAGTGAGGCAGAGATGAGGCCAGGTTTCACAACAGTTACGCCAACACAGTACTCATTTTCGTCTGAGGATTTCCACAGAGAGGATTTCTATTTGCAGAGGGTGACTATCTCACTTCTCTCCTCCTACTTTCTAGCCCTAATACCCCTCCTTTCATCCATGTAACTCCTCTGGTGGATCCGAGCCAATGTCTTAAACAAAGGTTTTGTTTTGGCATTGAGAGCCAGTGTGGTGCAGTGGTTAAGAGCAGGTAGGCTCTAATGTGGAAAACTGGGTTTGATTTCCCCGCTCCTCCATATGAATAGCAGACTTTATCTGTGGAAACGGATTTGTTTCCCTGTTCCTACAGATGAAGCCTGCTGGGTGACCTTGGGCTAGTCACAATTCCTTAGAACTCTCTGAGCGCCACCTACCTGGGGAGAGGAAGGGAAAGGAGTTTAGAAGCCGTGTTGAGAAGCCTTACAGGAGAGAAAGGCAGGGTGTAAATCCACACTTCTTCATGTCAAGCATGCATAGATATTTAAGCTAAGCAAATTTGGTAGATCTATACAAAGTATTAATACATTAAAAACAATTTTAAAGAACACTTTCGTTTATCTTTTGTAGCTGTTGTCCACTTCAGACATACCTGTGTTTGAAAACACCGATCCACCAGGTAAGTTGTGTATTGTGATGTGGGTCATTAAAATGTGATCATTAAAATGTCATGAACATTTTGGCATTCCTGGTCTGTTTTTGTCAAATGAGTGAAAGTTACCTTACTGATTTTCTGTGGCAAAGCAATGATCGCATTAAATGCACCCTTAAAAAAGCAAATAGTCCTCAAACTAGTTTTCACTGCACTTGACTGGTGACTCCAGCCCCTTAATCGTCTTGGTTGCCCTCTACTGCGCTCCTTGAGCTCTGCCATATCCTTTTTTGACATAGCACAACTAGAACAGTGCACTATAAATCTATGTAAGGTCAATGTGACATTGCCTGTTTTATTTTCAGTCTCATTATTCCCCAGCATGGAATTTTCCCTTTTTTTCCTTGTTCTACTACTTGTTCTACTTGTTTTTTTTCTTGTTCTACTACTGAGATCTCTTTCCCCCTTTATATCTGACAGACCAGATTACATCAGCATGTTTTAAATTAGGATTTTGTGTGTGTTTAAATTTAGGGTTTTGTTTTTGAAATAAATTATACTGAACTACATTTTCGCATTGTTGCCCGCTCTCTCAGTTTAGAGAGATCCTCCGGTCACTTTCATAATCTGCTCTGGTTTCTAAATCATAGGTGTCAAACTTGCGCCCCTCCAGATGTTATGGACTACAGTTCCCATCATCCCCTGCTAGCATCTTGCTGGCAGGGGATGATGGTACCTGTAGTCCATAATATCTGGAGGGCCGCAAGTTTGACACCTGTGTTCTAAATTGTTTGGTGTAACGGGTAAATTTGGCCCCCTCGCTGCTCACCCCCAATTCCAGATCACTTATAGCTCCATCCCTTAAACTGATCCTTGTGGGACACTACAGTTGTACAGTACTGATTTGGTGACCGCTTTTATTTTAAATGTATTTTGCCAAATTCATGTCGCTTTACAATCTCAGTAACTAATCATATGCATTTTTCTCCTTGAGTAGTCATTCAGTTTGAACCTGGAGAAAGCCCTTCAGAAGATGTAGTAATGATGAAAAACCCTGTGGTGGAAGCTGCCCTGGAGATGGGATTCAGCAGAAGACTTATTAAGCAGACCATTCAGAGTAGAATCCTAACAACAGGAGAGAGCTACAAGACAGTGTATGATCTCGTGTCCGACCTTGTCGCTGCAGAAGATGAGAGTAGGGGAGAAGAAAAGGAAATACAGTCGGAGGAAGTGACATCAGGTAATGCCACAGGTGGCTGTCCTATGCTAGCCTCTTCTCTCCCTGCCAGTGTGGTAGACAATTGTACAGGCAATTTAGAAGCTCGTTCAAATCTGCTGGCTCTGACCAAAACAACTGTTGATGATGCTTCTTTTGAAAGATATCCTCCTTCTGTTCTGCAGTTCTATTCTGTAGGTATCTGGGAGATATAAATAATCCAGAAATTTTCATTTCTGTAATTAAAAAAACACAAATGAGGGATTATAAAAGCAAGTTCAGCAGTTCCATCTTCTCTGGCATGATCTCCTTTCGTGGCCCACTTTCAATATCCAATACTTCATCCTTAGCGAGATGAGAAGTGATAAGAGGGGAGTGTTAACAATCTTGGTAGTAGCACATCTGTAGAACCCCATGGTATGTGTCAGGTGCTTTCTTTACCTCTGTCAAAGCACCAAACTTTGTTGGTTGGCTGGAACATTTGGTCTGGCTTGTTTATCTGATTGATCGGGCCGTCTTAATTGCCTCTTGACAGATTGCTTTCAGTTGAAGTTTTAATCTGCTATTATGCATCAACCAGTTGAAAGAAGTTGTGGCAAACGGGGAAGCATGGAGGGGACTGGTTTACAGAGTATCCAAGAGTCAGACTCGACTAAACAGATAAACAAGAAGATTGTGCAGTTCAACTGTTCTGCAATTTACTTGCCAGAAAAGTAACACAGTACTGTACATCCTATCGTTTTATTAGAATCAGGCTCAGATAAATTAGGAACTACACCCTACTTCGTCAGCATGGCCAATTGGCCATGCTGGTAGGGGCTGATGGGAATTGTAGTTCCTGAACATCTGGAGAGCCGCAGGTTCCCTACTCCTGGTCTATTGAAAGTTGCTGTTTAATTTAAGCTAGTTCAACACATTTTAAAAATATGATTTTGCGACCTTTGAATAATCGAGGAAAGCAGATTAGAAGCATTTTTTTGCATTTGAAAACTCCCTGAAGATGTGGCATTTTTAGTAGCTGCTTTAGTGTTCACATCTGTCACCACAAGGAAGCTGTTTAACCAAGACGCTTCCATTCCAGATGTCACTGGAAAGTAAGGTCTTCATAGTTACTAACTGATCAGCTGCTTGTGTCTGTTTTTTGTTTTGTTTTGTTTTTTTAAAAAACTGCTATTATGCACTCAGGTGTTCCCCAAGATATACTCAGCCCAACTTGATGCAGATTTACTCAGAAGTAAATCTAACTGAGTTCAGTTGCAGGCCCTGGACATGATTTGGAAATAATGGGTTAGTCAATATCTACTGTTTCAAAGGTTTACTGGAATAACGTTTACTGGAATAAAATAATTTAAGACATGTTAATCTATGATGGTGGTGACTCATTGGTTAGGAATAAGGTTTGGAGGGCAGATCCAGTTCTGTTTCTTCTAGGCAGCATGGCATTTGCTAAAGAATGTAAAATAATTGCAACATCTGATAATGTATATTTCTTTCTCCCCTCCCCCATTATTCCACTTGGCTAAAATTAAAACATGTTTATGTGCTTTAAACTGTAGCAGCTTCCGCTGCATTTTGTAACTCAACCAAACAAAGATTATTGAGTTCACATGTTAAAAACCAGAAATGTACTAAATAGTATTATTTCATGCGTGCCTTATTTTCTTGATCTTCAAGTCACGAACTTAAGTTTCGTTTTGGTAAAGAAGAAAAAATGGCTGGCTTCAGTTTTCTCGCAGAAAACTGTTGCCCTTAAAAGGAGTTTTAAAAACCCCCATAAATTTCAAAATGTGTACTTTTCTACTCTAGCAGTGAGGCTTCAGAAATGAGCAAAGAAGTCGGGAACCCAATTTATTCCTTCAATGCTGTGTTTCAGATGATCTGTCCTTGATCCGAAAGTACCGGATGGCGTTGTTTCAGCGCTTAACATGTGTGCTTCCTATTCTCGAAAAGTTACTGACCTCCAAAGTCATAACTGAGCTGGAAAATAATGTCATTAAACAGAAATCACAGACTCCTTTGCAAGCACGAGAATTGATTGATACCATCTTGGTGAAAGGAAACGCAGCTGCAACCATATTCAGAAACTGTATACAGGAACATGATCCTCTGTTATACCAGGATTTGTTTGGTGAGTGTGCTGGCTGGCTTTCAGCTTCCCCTTAGAGAAGTTGGTAGTTTAGGACTATTGGCATTTCTTTATACATAATTGGCTAAGGCAGGGGTAGGGAACCTTTAACACTCAAAGAGCCATTTGGACCCGTTTTCCACGGGAAAAGAAAACACTTGGAGCCGCAAATAATTTTTGACATTTAAAATAAAGATAACACTATATATATAGGGGTTTTTTAACCTTTTACTCTGCTCATTCTGAGAAGCGCAGTGACGCGCCTACCCTGCTGGCTCGCAGGGCGGGCAAGGATGAAGCCGGCGGCTCGGCCTCGCCAGCCGCTGGGAAAGCGCCCGCCCCGCTCCAATGGGGCGGGCGAGAGGGGAAGCCCGCGGTGTGGCCCAGCCGACCGTGGGCAGTTGGTGCGCCCGCCCTGCTGCCTGCAGAGCCGGCAAGGATGTGGCCGGCGCCTCCGCTCGTGGAGCCACAGTGCAAGGGCAGAAGAGCCACATGCGGCTCTCGAGCCGCAGGTTCCCTATCCCTGGGCTAAGGGTTTGAATGCCCGACGACAAACCCTTAGCCAATAGCTGGGCAGGACCTAAGCTCGGTGCGTCCTGTTCTCCCATTGGCCATGGCCAGGCCCATGGAGCAGCTTGGGCCAGAGCTGCTACAGCCCCAGTAAAGCACATGGCGGGGTGGGGGAGATACTTCCTCTTCAGCCCTTTGCTAGAGCCCATTGCATCTCCCTCACAATAGGCTTTGCTGCTGGTACAGCAATAATGGCTCATTACTGGACTAACTTGTGGATGAGAGACAATGCTCGTTGTATAATTTATTTTTATTTTTTCAGGCTATGCATATTGGGTACAAGTTTAATTCCTTGCTGCCTTTTTAACAAACAGTAATTCTTTCAGTTATTTGGAGAAACTTTTCTTCTTTCTAATAATGATCCTTCTGTTTCTTATAAAATGTCACTTTTTGCCCTGGTGTCTTAAGAAAATTTGAGCCAGAATTGTGTCTAATTTGGACAATACCTAACATTGGATTATAAAAACCTTTTTTTTGTATTCACTTTTATCTGTTTTGAAGTTATATTTGATTTTATTGTCTGTCATTGCAACCATTTGATTCTGATGGCCTTTGGCCATAGAATGTAAGCTGTACCTGTACAGCTTACTTAGCATAGCTGCACTTTGATGACAAGAAGCCTTAATGCTTTCGACTGATTGAAGTTGACAATCTCGTTTTTGACTGACAAGGTTTTGTTGTTGTTGTTTTTTAGTGGGGAAGAATGTGACATACATACCAACAGAAGATGCTTCAGGTAAATAGTTCATTAATTTAAATCTGGGTTATATTTTGCTGAGTATTGTTTGTGTTGTAGTACAGTTTTGGAAGTAAAAATGTCTTCAGCTCAATCAGCAGTTAGTTGGAAACTCAGGCCCCTTCCGCACACGCAAAATAATGCGTTTTCAAACCACTTTCATAACTTTTTGCAAGTGGATTTTGCCATTCCGCACAGCTTCAAAGAGCATTGAAAGCAGTTTGAAAGTACATTATTCTGCATGTGTGGAATGAGCCTCAGTCATGGGCTTCTGCTCTCCGTGTTGGATCCAGACTAAATGTTCTGTTGATGGAAGGAGCAAGGTTATTTGCAGCAGTCTCCTCTTCTTGCTGTAGACCCTCAGTGTGCCTCTCATGTTTTTTTCTGAGGGTTCCCTGTCCCAAAGAAGCAGTGTTTTGGAGAGGTTTCATTGGACTGAAGCAGGAAGGGAGAGGCAGGAACTTTCTGTTCCACTGACGAATAGAGAAGAAAATTTAGTCTGGATCTAATTCCTCTACAACATAAAGGAAGAAAGGAGCTTTCTTTCTCCTTCCTGCCAGATATGTAATCTCCATATGAAAATGAGACATCAGGTATCTCTCTAACAGAAAAATAACTCCGTTACCCATCTCACATATTACAGTGATCAGCAGGAAGCATGATGCCTTGAAATGTACCTCCTTTGTGAAACCCTTTACAACCTGTGTAGCCCCCTTTAGGCTTGTTCTGAGTTTGCTGCATCTTTGAAATAAAATACTGCAAATATGATTGCCTGGTCGGTTCATATACTGGGAAATCTCAAAATCGGTGTGATGTTGGCGTCTCCTCCTTTTACCTGTTATAATACATTTTGTGGATGCAGAGAGGGAACTGGGAATTCATGTGTTTGTGGGTTTTGAGGAATTAACAGTGCAGTCCTAAAGAGTTGCTCCAGTCTAAGCTCATTCATTTCACTGGGCTTAGACTGAAATAGCTCTGTATAGGTTTGCACTGCAAAGATGGTTGATCTTTTTCTGAGTTATTAAGGAAGTGGATTTTTCCTCTGCAGGTCTGCCTATGGAAGAACAGCTGAGACGTTTACAGGAAGAGAGAACTTGCAAAGTCTGCATGGACAAAGAGGTGTCCATCGTGTTCATCCCATGTGGTCATTTAGTGGTGTGTAAAGAGTGTGCACCATCTCTTAGGAAATGCCCTATATGCAGAAGTACAATCAAGGGTACAGTTCGGACATTTCTTTCATGAAGGTTTAAGCGACGCAACTCTGCTGGTTGCAAAATCCAGTCAAAGAGGGTCAGTATCCGTCTGATGCTGCAAGAAATCATAGGGTGTACCTTTTGGATCAAATGCTTATTCTTTGGTACTCCATGAGACAGCCTGAATTGCTTGCCACTAAAACAGTATGTTTTGGATCTAAATTTAATTTATGGTGGCAAGATCAGCCTAGTCTATTATACTTAGCAGCCTTTAAAAGGGGATGCTCAATCTCCTCAGTACATTCATAATGATTAAGTGGCTGGCCTCCACTGTATGCTGTAGACCAAAATACCTGTACAAAAGTATTATTATTGTAAATTAAGCTTAATGCAGTTGAAGCGTTTGAGCAACTGCTTTCAGTTTCTGTTTATATTTATATTATTTTTATAAGACTGTTCGCTAGTAACCAATTTTGCAAGTGTTTATGTGAGATGTTATTTTTTTTTAAAGCACTAATATTTTTAGTGTATCTTTATGATAAACAAGCCGATTGGTAACCTTTCAACAAAGCTTCTGGAATTTTATTTTTAGACAGTGAATTAAATACAGTGAATTAAAATGACTTTTTGGAACCTGGCATGTTGTATTCTCTCAGCCCACATCTTGTTCTAGGAGAGAATTTTGTTTTGAGTGTCTGGATATCAGGAACAAATGCTTGCTTGTTCACAAATCCACTTCTTGCATTTTACATCACAAACAGAGTTTATTATTATTTTTTTTAAAATGTCTCATCAGTGACTTCAGGCTTGTATTCCTTTGATTTCAAACTTGCTTTCTGGAGGCTATACAAAAATCATGCACTTTTAGCACAGCATCCTTATTAATGATATCATGTTCACTTTACATAGCAGAGTTTTAGATCTCAATCCTGAACCTGCTTGGAAACAGCCTAGCCCCCTGATTCGCATTTTTTTAAATTGGTATGCTTAGCAATCACTATATGAGAAGAGTTGGTTTTTATACACTGCTTTCTCCTTACCTTTAAAGAGTCTTGAAATGGCTTACAGGCATCTCCCTTTTCCCTCTCACAACAGACAGACACCTTGTTAGGCAGGTGGGAGAGTTCTGAGAGAACTGTGACTGGTCCAAGGTCAGCTGGCAGGCTTCATGTGGATGAGTGGGGAATCAAGCCCAGTTCTCCAGATTAGAGCCCGCTGCTCTTAACCACTATACCATGCTGGCTGTCAGCATAATGACCTGTGCCCTACTGCTCCACTGAGCAAAATTTGTAACCTCCTCCAACATATATGGTTCTTTCTCCAGTAGAAAAGCCACTTTATGATGGGAGCCAGGCATTATGGCTGAAGGAATTCCCTCCAGCCTAAAGGTAGGATATCACCCTGTTGGGTTAGATCCAGTGCTAAATATCCTCTTGCACTAAAGCCCTTACACAAGCAGGAATGCAAGCAAAAGACCATGATAGCTGCTCAAGCAGAACTAAGCGGTGGTTGCACAGTATCTTGCAACAGTAGAAATGCTTGCGGTTCACTGGATCCAAGCCAATACTGCTTGAGATCTGATGGAATGAGTAGAATGCTCAGAGATGCACTGTTGACAGCTGAGTTTGAATGTATGTGATTCCAAGCTATTCACTTTCTCTCCACCTACCCCATTTTTTAGGATTGTGCTGAGAATAATGTAGGATAATCCCTATGTGTACATTAAAGGAAAAGAAAGATATAAATGCAGTGAAGGAAAAATTCATATGCTTTGTCACATGGCTTGCAAACAATGGGGCTAGCACCCTGGGAGGATAGAAAACATCTGCAGGGAACATAGCCATGGTGACATTCTAGAAGCAATTTGCAGCTCAAAAATTTCTAACTGTATTTGTTCCCAAACATATTCCAACCATTTTGAGATTGTCCATTTCTTATCTTTCCATCCTAATGTGACCACCATGTGTGCATCTCTAATCATAATTTTACATTGGTCCATAACTTCTATGTGTCATTGCGTTCTTTTCAGGGACTACCTTTTGTACCGTACCCAGCCTCAGTGGTGGTGAACCTTTGGCACTCCAGATGTTATGGACTACAATTCCCATCAGCCCCTGCCAGCATGGCCAATTGTAGTCCATAACATCTGGAGTGCCAAAGGTTTGCCACCACGGAGCTAGGTAAAGGTCTCTGTTTTCTCCCCGCTCCCGCCACCCAAAAAAGGCTAGCTCATTGGTTGTCTTGGCACATGGAGCAGTCCTCCAGCACAGGCTCTGCCGTTGCTTTTATTCTTGTATATGACATCAGATTCTGTGGTGTTCCTTTACAAGATGTGGTTGGGAAATGACGTTTTAGCTTACAGAATTTGCAGACTGGACTCCGGAGTGGTGTAACTGCAGGCAGAAGGTTGAAAAATGGAATCTGTACTTGGTGACAAAGCTCACCAAATGCCTCCGGGCCAGTACACCTGTCTCACAGACTCGTTTGTGTGAATTTGGGGGTTGGAGACTACAGGGTTCACTGTTTCATGTCACTGAAGGATTGAAAGAAAAGTGGTCATGATGGCAAATTACCCAGCCTCTTTATTGCACATCTGCCTGCTTTGATGGAGCTCTTTCAACTCAATTTACCTCCAGTTCCAGGTATTTTATGGTGAAATTCATGTGGTGGTGTGTGTGGGGCGGGGGGTGGGGGTGGGAAGCACTAGAGTGGTGCAGTTGTGCTGCTTTCAAAGGAGTTTCAGGCAGTGTGGGATTCTGAAAAAAGATAAATCTCTGGCCATCTGAAAAACCCCATACAGGTGAATGGGCTATACTACACTGGTGGTGCAAGTCTATGGTTGCTATTGAAGGGGGGGGGGGGTTCCCTGGCTGAATGGCCTTTGTTGGCTTCGCACCTAAATTGTCCCCATCTGGACCATGCAGCATATTTGCTTACCCAAGTAGTGTATTTATCCAGTGTGTAACAGACTTCCCTCTGTGATACACCTCTGAAGATGCCAGCCACAGATGCAGGCGAAACGTTAGGAACAAGATCCACCAGACCACAACCACACAGCCTGGAAAACCCACCACAGCCAGTTGAATCAGGCCATGAAAGTCTTCAACAATACAATAAAACCACAGTCTGCATGGGACACTAAAAAGGTCAAATTAACTTGTACTCTTAACTTAGCACAGTGTCATAGGATGTGCACACAAATGACTGTTTTTTATGACTCTGGTTGTAGTCCAGCTATGTAGAAAGGTTTTTCCCTTTTGTTCTAGAGCAGGGGTAGGGAACCTGCGGCTCTCCAGATGTTCAGGAACTACAATTCCCATCAGCATGGCCAATTGGCCAGCGCTGACGAGCTTTGATGGGAATTGTAATTCTAGTACCGCGGGATTCTATGTTCTAGAGATTCTCCGCGCTACATATGTGTTTTTTTACTCATTTTACACTCTTCTTTCTGTATTGGTATTGCTTTATGGTAAGAAAACCTTTTAAATCGTTCTTGCAACAGATGCGCTTCTGTTGTGGTCTAATGGAGATTTATGAATCTATTCTCATGAACCGTGCAACAATATTCTTTCATTACTTTGGACAAAAAGTAAATGTTCCAGTGGAAATTGAATACGTGGAGCATGAAGTATTCCCTAATTCCAGATTAGTATAGCTCTATATTTGAACACACTGCTGCCATCTAGAGAAGTCTCAGTTTAGTACTGACAATATTTTACTAACATCCAATCAGTTCCTTTCTAGTATTAAGACTGCAATCGTGTGTGTATCTGCCTGGCTGTAAATCTCATTGAGCTCGGTGGTGCTTATTTTTTAGTATCCACTTAAAGCCTGAGGTTGCATGACTTGGAGCCAGTTCTGCAAGACAGCATTTCCATTTCGGCTTTTGAGCACAAGTTGGCCCAAGTGGTTTCAAACAGCTTAAAGAGCTAGAGTGGTATAGTGGTTAAGAGCAGGTGGATTCTAATCTGGAGAACTGGGTTTGATTCCTCACTCCTCCACCAGAGTGTCAGAGTCTTAACTGTTGAACCAGATGTGTTTCCACACTCCTACATTCCTGCTTGAGTGACCTTGAACTAGTGACAGTTCTTTGGAACTCTCTCAGCTCCATCTACCTCACAATGTGTCTGTTGTGGAGAGAGGGAGGGAAAGGTGCTTGTAAGCCACCTTGAATCTCCTTACTGGAGCAAAAAGTGGGATATAAATCCAAACTCTTCTACGTCTTCTAATCTGGAGAACGGGATTCAGTTCCCCACTCTTCCACCTGAAGCCTTCTGGGTGACCTTGGGCCAGTCACAGTTCTCTCAGAACTCTTTTGGCCCCCACCTACCTCATAAGGTTCCTGTTGTGGAGAGAGGAAGGGAATGTTTGGGACTCCTTAAGGTGGAGAAAAGCAGGGTATAAAAACTCAACAGTTCTTCTAAAAATGAAAAAGATGCGAAATGATCAAATAGCAGTATATACCAGGGTTCCCCAAATCATATGAACTTGCCAACTCTGTCTGTTGTCTGTTTTGTAAAGAATCAGAAATGCAGAATCCTGAACAGCCCAAAATTAAACCCTTAGAGCAGCAGTGGTGTAGTGGTTAAGAGCAGGTGCATTCTAATCTGGAGGAACCAGGTTTGATTCCCCACTCAGCTGCTTGAGCTGTGGAGGTTTATCTGGGGAATTCAGATTAGCCTGTGCACTCCCACACATGCCAGCTGGGTGACCTTGGGCTAGTCACAGTTCTTCGGAGCTCTCTCAGCCCCACCCACCTCACAAGGTGTTTGTTGTGAGGGGGGAAGGGCAAGGAGATTGTAAGCCCCTTTGAGTCTCCTACAGGAGAGAAAGGGGGGATATAAATCCAACTTCTTCTTCTAGACCAGATTTCTAGACCAGAAATCAAAGACCTGTTGACATATTTTTAAAAACGGTGTTAAAATCTTCTGAGTGAGGTTAACCAGCAGGCTTCTGTAAACAGACCCTCTTACTGTACACAGGTGGTATAAAGATTGCTTTGGTTGACTCATATCCAGATTTGGGAGTGATAGGATTTGGAATGGAAGATCCTCCGACGGTCTTGAATTGGGAGAGGATACATTCATCTGCCAGCTGCTAGGAGGTACAAAAGGAAAGAAGGCCAGAACGACCACACTGGAGGGTATTCCATTACTCCAGCCAACACCGTATTATTAAATGAGACAGATACAATTTCTTCCCAAATGAGTACACTAAAGTAGCATCTTCAGCACTGTTATAGTAAAGCATCTTTTTTTGAAAGAAAAATAAGAAAAAACCCAAATCTAATTTCCCTTCCCCCCCTACTAGTAGTAATAGTAAAAGAAAACGTGCGCGCACACACACACACATCCCTACATATATATATGGCAACTTTAAGCTACCTCATTATGGTCTAGCTTCGTGCTTATGGTTAATATCTGCATTTCTTTCATGTTTAGTCCTTATAAAACTCCTTTAGTCCAACCCACTATTTTATTTAAAGCTCTAATCCAGCCATTATTTCGTTACTCGTATGTTTTCAGTAGGTAGTCTGCACAGGAAATTGTCCATGTTTTGTCTCTTACAAAACCCTGTCAGCCTTGCCACCTCGTAAAGAAGCAACTCTCGAGTTAGATCTGGCACATTTAGCTATTTGGGCTAAATGCTGACACTTGTGTTTGTGGAAAAGCAGCCTTCGGTTTAGTTAGTGTACTTAGCACTTACATCAAGTAAGGGATGGGGTTTAGTGGTAGGACGTTGTGCTCTGCATTCAGAAGCTAAAAGATTTCAGATATTTATATATTGATTTATATTTTACATTTATATCCTGACAATAACAGATGCAATAACAGATTATATTTTACATTTATGTCCCACCAATAACAGGTTTGGGCAGAATGTTTCTCCATCCAACATCCTGGAGAGTTGCTGCCAGTCAGAGTATACGGTATTGACCTGGGTGGCTCAATAGTCTATCAGAAAGCATCATATATTCATACATAATAACCCTACCTTAAGGCTTTAAAAGTCTGTGAAATATACCTCAATTTAGAACGTCTGTGTGTATCCTGACAAATTTTATACATTGCATTGGAATCTCGATCCCTTATTATGCTTTGAAACATCACAATAAGACTCACTCTGGAGATAGACAGGATGCCTGACACTGGGGAGTCAAAGGTCAGAGGGCGCAGGGCAAGCAAATGCTGGTGAATAAGGAGAGCTTTGGAGATGTGCAGCCTGCAGTTGAGTGAAGCAATCATGATGGAATTTTCTGTGTCAGTTCTTCAAATATTTATTCCTTAAATATCTAACAGAACTAGGTAGGGGCTGTAAAAGTTTTTAAAGGATTAAACAAGGAGGCCCTGTCTCAGGTTTGCAATCTAAACAGTTCACTGTATTATCGAAGGCTTTCACGGCCAGAATAACTAGGATGTTGTGGGTTTTCCGGGTTGTATGGCCGTGTTAGTAGTCAATCAATCAATCGTTTATTTATAGTCAACAACCAGTACAACAAAACAAATATGCATCCATTTCACAGTGCCATTAGCATAAACTATATGTGTACAAAAAATACACTAAAAGCACAGATCAAGGATAATACGTAATCTAAGGTATATACAAAAGGGATATTTGCGCGAACTGAATATTATTGTTATTATTTGTTTAGTCAATGGCTAGTACTTAAAATCCCATCTCACGATAGTAGCCCATGTTAGTAGTATTTTCTCCTGCATCTGTGGCTGAAACGTCAGGAGAAAATACTGCTGGAACACGGTCATGGAACACGGAAAACCCACATCCTAATCAGTTCACGTTTGTAGCTTCCCAAGTGTTGCTTTTCCTTCCTCTTAATGCATTTTACACACCGCCCCCCAATGGTTTCATTCCTGTTTCATTAATACATTCATTGCAAATCAAAATCTCTGGCTGTCCTGGGAGCCTGTGAGCTCCCTTTCATTGGCAGTCCTCAAAAAAGTGTCTGGATGCTCCAAGCTAATCCCACATTTGGGGGGTTAGACTAAATGGCCTGTATGGCCCCTTCAGACTCTACGAACTAGCTCCCCATACAATTTTATAATAACTATCATAAGAAGTGACTGGTAAATGGTTAGCCCTATTTTTTTTTTAATTAAAATACCATTCTGCCCTTTGCCCCTTAGGATTGGGGCCGTCTCCAACATTACATACGCAGAATAGGTACAATGATAATTAACTACTACAAATTAAAATGTTAAAAGATATACACACGTCTATTTAAAACAAGATGTCAAAAATATCCACTTCTATTGAGCCCCACTAAATCTTAAAGGAGGGGCAGATAAAATGAGCCTATTATCTAACACAGGGGGTGGCATGGAAGTCAGATGTTAACTGTGGCTGCCTTAACCATATGGTTGTCTTCCTGGCCCTACTGTTCTGACTACCTTCCTCAGGACACCAAGGAGATTCCTGAAAACTAACCTTCTTTCTTCGAGGATAGGGAGGATTTGGTACCAGATGTTATGGACTACAATTCCCATCAGCCCCTGCCAGTATGACCAATTGACCATGCTGGCAGGGGCTGATGGGAATTGTAGTCCATAACATCTGGAGTGCCAAAGGTTCGCCACCACTGTCCTAGGCATTGGTGAACCTTTGGCACTCAGATGTTATGGACACAATTCCCATCAGCCCTGCCAGTATGACCAATTGACCGTACTGGCAGGGGGCTGATATAACATCTGGAAATATAATTTCACCTATGAGAAGAATTCCAGATGAGAAGAATTCCAGATGAATTCAGAGATTTGTCATGTAAAAATGGCAGAAGACAACAGCCTACCTCCTCTATGTCAAGTGGCTCTTTTGTTTGATGAACAGTCCATCACTTAAAGCTTCGTGTTTTGCTTTGTTCAAAGGCAGGGTGGCTCATGAAGCTGCCTTCCATTGAATCAAGACTACTGATCCATCAAAGATCTACTCAGACGGGCAGTGGCGTTCCATGATCTAAGTTGGAGACCTTTCCCATCATTTGCTTACCTGATCCACTTAAATGGAATGCCACTTAAAATGACGGTGGATTAAACATGTAAAGTTACGGCATATGCTCTTACACCAGTGATGGCCGCTTAACCTTTTCTTTGGACGACTTCGCGCCCAAACTGCAAACCCAAAACCCCACTTATTTATGCTTAGCGCAGCCAACACAGCAATTTAACCTTTTAAAATCAATGCTGAGGGTTTTAGTTTACTTTAGTTTAGAAAACGGTTGGCTCTGAGGCGCTATGCGTTACTCTCGGGGATGTAAGCGGTGAGTGGCGGTCGTTACGGCTGCGCTTTGAAGCAGCCGCGGCAGCTCTTCTACAATGGGTGAATCAGCAACTGAGTTTGGTCCAGAAGCAAGCCTCATTGCCAGCAAACCGAAGCTTAATTCTGCGTAAAGCATCTATGCTTAGTTCTTCCTATGAAAATTATGGGTTTAAATACTTTGACAGGCTAATACCACTGCTTCCTGCAAAACTAGGTCTTAGGTTTAATGCTACACACTGGAGCCCAGCGCTCAGCTAGCCTTTGATGTGTGTGTGTGAATGTGTGGGGACCCTAGGCTTCAAAGTTTACTCAGAAGCAAGCCTCATTGCCAGCGCGAGGCTCTACTCCCAGTGTAAGGATCATGCTTTAGTTCTTCCATGGCAGTAGTGGGGTTTAACGGCGACAGGGGTTACCTGCTGCTTCCCCAAAACTAGGTCATAGGTTTAATGCTAATGAGTGAGCCCAGCTGGCTCAAGGCCAATATGATATTATTATTATTGTGTGGGGGGGGACTCTGTGTTTGTCGCGCTGCCCACAGAGACGCGGCTCTGAATTACACTCTCGGCACCCGTGCATAGGTTATACCACTGCTCTACACTGAGCCACAAGCTAATCACTTTACCAAATCTAAATCTAATATGAAAATCAGGATTTGTACTAGATCACAGCTTATTTAAAATCTCAAGGCATATTCCAATACTTCTATATGCTGATGATACTATCCTTCTATCTCGCTCAAAAGTTGGACTTAGTCGACTGCTGAATAGATGTGGGCAGTACTGTACAGATAACGGACTAGTCTGTCAATTGTATCAAAGACCAAGATTTGCAGTCTTTGCCAAACAATACAAAAAACATAACTGGGCGATTAATGAAGTGCCAATTGAACGGGATAACCAATACAAATATCTTGGAATTACATTTCTTATAACCTCTCATGGTTACCCACAAAAAAGCTGTACATGCTACCATCAGTTATTCCTGCCATTGCGCTTCTTTATGGAAAGGGGCCGCTCCTATAGGTTCGCTTTACCACTGCTCTACACTGAGCCACAAGCTAATCACTTTACCAAATCTAAATCTAATAGGAAAAATCACTAAAAGGATTTGTGCTAACTCCCCAGATAGAAGCGGTTACTTTATGGGTACCTATCTGAAAAATCTCAAGGCATATTCCATGACTCATGAATATGTCCAATCAAATTTTTCCATTAAAATTATGGGTATAGCAAACTGTGTACCGTGTCGCGACCCTCTGTTTAGAACGGGCCAAAAATTCATTAGTTTATAGGGCTTGGTTGAGAGCTTTTAAATTCTATATGCTGATGATACTGATCCTTCTCTATCTCGCCTAAAAGTTGGACTTAGTCGCATCGCCGAATAGAGATGTGGGCAGTAATGCGATAACGGACTAGTCATCAATTATCAGTATTCAAGATTTTGACTTTCGCCAAACAATCATTAAACATAACGGGCTTTATTAATGAAGCTCAGATGGATGGTAAGCTTAACCACAAATATCTCTGGGAATTATACTTATAACCTCTCCTGGTTACTCACAAAAGCTGCTATTGCAGCCGCTACCATCAGTTATTATTCTGCCATTGCACGCTTTCTTTTTTATGGAAAGGGCCACTCCTGTCCCAGCAGCACTAAAAATCTTTAACTCTAAGATAGAAGCGAGTTACTTTATGGAGTACTCCATCTGGCTCCAAGCAGTTGATGAGACTCCTGAATACTGCTTCCAATCCAAATTTGTTTCCAGAAATTATGGGCCTCAAACTGTGTAATCGTATATGCCCTCTGTTTAGAACTGGGCTAAAATTCATTAGTTGAGTAGGGCTTGGTTGAGAGCTTTTAAATTTGGCTTCACTTCTGCATTTCTCAAGAGATGATGAGCACTTTCGCTGATTCACCTACTTTTGTCTGGATACTCAGGCTAATCCATGGCTCTCTGATCGAAGAAAGCATTAGAATAGCACTTGGTATATCTCTCGACGCCTAAGCTTTTCCCGCCATTCAGTTCAAGAATCACTACAACCTGTTAAAACTAAAATTTGTTTGGGTGCTTCTAATGGATTAATTCTATTTTAGGGCCGCTATGAAAACTCGTTCAAATTCCTTTACATCTTTCAATACCCCTATATCAAAACAGGATGGTTCTCTTATTTGTATTTTTTTTTTTGACTAACTAATGCAGAGAAGAGCCCTAGCCACTTGCTCTCGCTTCAATGTTTCTCTCCCGCTTTATTAAGTGGTAGATTTAACCAGGGTAGATTTTAACAACTTGAATGATGAGCTAAAGGGTATGCTCTTGTGGTGAACAACAAATTGAAACATTGGCACATCAACTGCTTTGTTGCCCTAAATCTGCTAATATTAGATCCAAAATATTCCAATATTCTTTCCTGGGATACCTAGTGAAGATGGGAGATATTCAGGTGGAGCTAGGATACTCAGTGAAATGGGGAGAATCAGGTAGACTTCTGGACGAATTCTGACAATGAAACTTGTGATTTGGTTGCACAAAATTTTTACTGGAGGTGATGCACAATCAATAATTTATATTTTATCTTAAACCTTTGTATTTGTATACCTTTTATCTCAGGTTTTTATTGTGTTATGATTATTGTTATGCCAAATAAAGGCTTATTATTATTATTTCCTTCTGGACAAATCTGACAATGAACACTTGTGGATTTGCTGCACCATTTTTTTACATGCAGTGATTAGCACAATCAATAATTTATATTTTATCTTAAACCTTTGTATTTGTATACCTTTTATCTCAGGTTTTTATTGTGTTATGATTATTGTTATGCCAAATAAAGGCTTATTATTATTATTATTTAAAATCTGTAGCACACTGCATACACATCACATGGTTAAACAAGATGATCCACAAACAATAATTTTCAAAAACTTTATTTTTGCAAGTGAAGGAGACAAGCAAGATGAAAACATCAATTATATATGGATTTTAGGCAGGTAACAAGTACATGCTTTCTCAAAGTCAGTAGTTGAACATAGCTTGCTGTGTAATTTCAGCCACTGCAAAATTTGAAAATGAACGAAGTGGTTATATTTTTGTTGAATCAAGCATCTAGTCCACCACATGGCAAATTATTTGGTACAAAAAGTAGTTTTCTTGTTAAATAATCAGACTCAGAAATTATACTTGCACAGTATTTAGAAAAAATAGAATTCTTTCAAAACCTCTCAAAAGAGTGAAAAAATAGAATTCTTATAAAACTTCTCAAGACTGAAGCCCTATCTGTATGACAAACCTGTTTCAGGTTCAAATCACGTCAACTGTTATAGCTTCTCCCAAGTAACTCTGGGAACAGCAGTTTTATAGGGTGCTGAGAACAGGTAAAAAATCGCTCTCTGCCTACCACTCACCTGTTTTTGCAAAGGATCCCCAGGTAGAGGGAATAGCTGTTAACTGCTTTTAAGTGTGGATGTGACCTGAGTAATTTCTAAACTTTTTCTTCGTATTTTCCCTGAAATAATACTTTTCCAACCATTGCATTCTTCTACGAACCACCAAGATGAGGGTAAGGGCTAGATGTACAGAATACAATTCCTATAGTGGCCGATTCCCTCACCTAGAGAATCTAGTGCTCAGACATGTTTACTATGACAAATGTGTGCCATTGAAGTATCCACACCTTTGTTGGTTGCCATATTCTGGATCAGATCACTTGTCCATTGAGAGCACCACACTATTTGGTCTGGCAGTAGCTGTCCAAGCAGAGGTTTTTCACATCACATCCTATTTTTTTAAACTGGAGTATGGGGATTGAACCCATGGCCTTCGACATGCCAAACAGATCCTTTCCACTGAGCCACAGCCCCTCCTCCAAAACATGGAAGCTCTGAATGGGATAACAGATTCCCTTTGCAAGGTCCTCTAAATGTTAGGATAGTGATGGCTTGCCAAAAGCAGTAATTTTATTTTGACAGGTTTTAACATTGTGTGCTGGCTCCTAGTGATTGAAGATTTTATTTTGTGTTAGATTCAACCTGCTGTTCATGACCTACACGAACAAAAGGGGTGTGCATCAGGGGTTGGACTACGGAGGGAAATCAGGTGAATGAAAAATATGGTGGGGGCGGGATCCAAGCCCTTGATCACTGTTTTTCCAGTTGAGCAATAATCCCTACTGAAGGTACTCCAAAAGGCCAGCCCAGATGTGCTTTTTCTACAACTGAATTGTCTTTACCTTATAGTCAAAGCATTGGTTTCATTTGAAAACTTTCCAGCATTAAGACAGCAGAATTCAACAAAAGCTAGAAAGAAGATCTGGAAACTGAGGTTGTCTATGTGGCCATTTGTTGCTTTAGACAAGGGGTATGAATCTGAGATTTTGACATCCCTGAATGAGCAGGAGAGACAGTGAACAGGGCCACAAGCAAAAGATCCGAGTATTGCAGAACCCTCCCCCATGCAATTTGCTTTGAAAACTGTGTACAAAAGCTGTACTATATCATGTCCACTCTATATGGGGATGTGTAGGCCTGGTTGAACTTGGTCCCCCTCTGCATTTCTCTGGAAAAATGTAGTAAAAGGATATGTGTGTGTGTGTGTGTGTGTTTGGGTGTGGTTTTCAGTTATTGGAGAGACTTGGGAGGAGAAGAGAAGTAGTGACCACTTGATCACCCATAACTTGTAATCTGGAGCTCAAATGGGAAATGGTAAAAGCACCATGTACCAAATCAAAGGCATATGAATCAATGTGGGGGGCTATAATTCTGTGGGAGGGCTGACTATACCATCTCAACACCTCATGGATGAATTGGCCCCTGCTTAAAAATATAGCTATAGTCCCTAAGGACTACCAAACGTGTTACAGGAAACAAGATGGAAATAATTATTATTGCAAAATAAAGTTCTAAAATTCACATTGGCCTCACAGTTAGCTTGCACAACTGTCAAAATAACTGCTGAATGAACTCCACAGTAGTCACACTAATGAACAAGGGTGGAACACAAGAAATACCCCTTTGTGAACCTCACACTGGGGCATGTGTTAAATTTTAGATGACAGAGAATTATTTTATGCCTTTGGATGAGGTTTTGAAGATAACAGGCTTCCAGACCCAGAAGATAAGCTTTTAAAGAAAATAAAGGAATATATGCAATATAGTAACAGTCTCTTTCTGTGAACAGCGCATAAAGCTTCTCAGAAAAAAAATAGAGCTGGAGACAAATGATAGGGTTTTTTTTATGATTTCAGAGTTAGAGGCACTTTGAAAGAGGAAATGCTGCTCATGCTATGACGGTTCATTCCACTTTTGCCTCTAGCAAATTGGTTTTGCAAGTCTTAGTCAACAATTGGCTTGCTTGGGGTGGCAGTGGAACAAGGCAAACCTCGCACACCAAGAGAAGGGATGCCCTTCCCAAATAATTTCAACATCTCTTGAAAATAATCTATAGTTTGTTTCCAGCCTAAGTTTTTAGAAGGAAGAATACCAATTTAAACTACTCTCAGTGGAAACCTTCAGGCCAATCTCAAACTGCCTTCTTTACAACCGTTTTATGGTTTAACACAAGTGACTAGGATACAGACAGTGCAACATCAAACAACTGTCCACATTGCATTGATTAAAGAGTCAAGTAACAAGGGGACACCAAGTTGACCTCCATAGATTGGTGGTGAACCAACTGAGCCATGTCTTCAAATGGGAAATCAGTCCTCCGCAAAGAACTAATTCTCTACTGAGCTCAGCAGCAGAGAATATGTTTTTGATAGAACATGTGAAGTTGTCTTACATCGAATCAGAGCATAGGTCCGTGTACTGTCTACTCATATTAGCAATTAACTCTTTGGGACCTTAGATAGAGGACTTTCACATGACCTGTTATCTGCAGATGCCGGGAATTGAACTTGGGACATTCTGGGTGCAAAGGAAGGCTCTTCCAAGCAGAATCACATAATTAAAAGTCTGTAGTTAAAGATCTCAGGCAGCAGATATTGGGAAAGGTTTTTCTCTGCCCAGAGACCTGGGAGAACAACTGCCGCTGTCAGAACCGACAATACCGAACTGGATAGATGGACGAACGTTCTGACTCCGAATAAGGCAACTTTGTCTGTTCCACCATGTAATGCGCTGAAACAATGACACAGCCGATTCACCATATTACAACCAAAAATGTCCCTGTGAATCCACCTTTGTGGTAAAAACAATCCTGTTTGTCTCAAACCATACCTCAACCCCAATGGTACACAGATGTACCATTTTCAAATAACACATTACTCAAAATAAGCTTCCTATCTTCTGCAAACGCCCCTCCCCCCCACCCGACACACATAACAAAAAAGAGACCCACCCTCCAACAGCACAATCCCAGTACACTCACACATCCTTGCAGCCACTTCTTGGCATCAAAAAGGAGACAAATATTTTCCTGAAAGTCCAAACAACGCAAATCTTGAAACTCCCCTGATCATTAACAAAATAAGACACCCCCCACCCGCACCCCTACATTCCACAAATCTAATACAAACAAACTGAAAATGTTGTGTTTGGATTCAGCAGTCACCTTGCAAAAGGAAGCTGTGTTATTTATCTAGTATTGTCTGGAAAGTTTATTGTACTGAAAGACCATGTGAATTACAGGGGACACCACAGTCTATGTTTTATCACGGGTGCTGATGTCTTTGATCTTTTGTGCACAACAGCTAAATGTTTCTGTTAACTAAGCTCTTTTGATTTCTTAGAAAGTGATTCATAAACTGGTGCCGACCACATAGTTTTTTCTTGGAATTCTTCAGTGCTTTAAGGTGTTCAGTGTCCTTTAGAATCTTATATAGAGTGCACCATGATGCAAGAATTAAAAACTCCTGTGTAGGCTGTGATCAACTTTTCCCATTAAGGCATGTTTTCTGGAAAAAAAAGATTGTTTCTAAACAAAGGAGGAGTTGTTTCAGATGTATCCTTGGAGTATAATCTTTAAATGATAGCATCATGTTCATCACTGGGAAAAAGAAGAAGACAGAACGTTAATGTGACATAAGCAATATTAACAACTAAATTCATTAAGTATATGGGTCAAAAACCCCATTTCTGCCAGAAGGACAGTATTTTGTTTGTATTGAAGGGTTTATGTCAACATCCCAGAATGTGGTTGGATGTCTCATTGCTCAGCCTAATTTTGAAAGCTATGATGGTGTGTCCACCTGGTTCACCTCAAATGTGAATCTAACATTCTAGACCTTCCTCTGTTATACTCTTTTCCACATAGCCCTTCGGGGACGGGGCGGGATAGAAATTTAAAGTATAAATAAATAAAATAAATAAAAAATAAAGAATCAAAGTAGACCGTCTTTGTTTTAGACTGTCGGACCGTCTCAGTTTTACAATGCTCCGCTTGGGTCCTAGTGCCTACCTAATTCTGTTAAGTAGGCACTAGGATCAAAGAAGACCATTCTGAAACATGCCACCCTGGGCTATGGCGTAACTGGCCACAAACCTGGGGTGCTGACAGGCATCCCAGAGAACTGAGGCGTCCACCCACAGGCATGTTTGCCAGTGTTAAGAGTCATCTCCACAAGTGGATTTGGCCCTTCCATGGGATTGCCAATAGTCTGCAATCCTCAGCACAATTACTTTGGAAATTTTCTCAGAGCAAGACCTTCAGGAAAAGAGACACTAGTTCTTTGGCCAGAGGAAGGTTAGAACTACCAGATGCCATCCATCTTCTTCGGGAATGATCCAACTCTGCTCAACCAACTTCTGCCCACAAGATGTTATTCAGAAGTATCATGCAGTAGCCTGTAATACTTAGTTTAACAAAAGTTGATGATTTACTTGGAATGCAAAGTTTCCCATACTCCCCTCAATACTCAGCTGGCTATCAAAATACCTCTCTGACATCAGAACAATTAAGCCAATGGCAGCCAGAAGTACTGTAACCCTGTAAGCATCAGAGCAGATACTCCACTGGCTGGTCATTATGTTTACAAGCCTGTCCCTTGAATGATATCTTTTTTGTCTAACATGACAGAGAAATTGAAATCAGGGCAGAACTTTACTTACACACAATAGTTCGGTTTTCAGTGCCTCTCACTGAATTCCAGGACATGAATCTAGGTCATATGAGGCAGCCTTGTACTGAATCAGGTCACAGGTTCAACTACCTCAGAACTGCCTATTCTGATTGGCAGCAGATCTCTGAGGGCTCAGGCAAAGAAAGGGATTTTCCAACACAGACTCCCAGAGGCCATTTAAATGGAAAAGTCGGGAACTGGGGGCTTCTACAATACAGAGCAGCTGGCCTTGCTGATAAAGGGGGGGGGGGAGAGAATGCAAGAACAATTTACTACACAGTAATTTATTTCCCCTCCTTTTACTAAAGCTACTTGGAGAGGGGAGAGAAGCAAAAGGCAGACTTGGGAATTCTCTCTGCCCTGATGCTATTGTTCTTTAAGACAGTAGATATAAAGATTTTGGTAGTAGTAGAAGAAGAAGAAGAAGAGTTTGGATTTATATCCCCCCTTTCCTGTAGGAGACTTAAAGGGGTTTACAATCTCCTTGCCCTTCCCCCCTCACAACAAACACTCTGTGAGGTGGGTGGGGCTGAGAGAGCTCCGAAAAGCTGTGACTAGCCCAAGGTCACCCAGCTGGTGTGTGTGGGAGTGTCCAGGCTAATCTGAATTCCTCAGATAAGCCTCCACAACTCAAGCGGCAGAGCTGGGAATCAAGCCCGGGTTCCTCCAGATCAGAGTGCACCTGCTCTTAGCCACTGCTCTTAGCCACTATGCCATTGCTGCTCCTAAATATGAAAATGGATGTAGTGGACACATACGGTTTATAAAGAAAGAAATATTTAATGAGGGAGCTAGCCGTAAAAGAAAAATATGCCAAGGGCGTACAAATCAGCAACAGCTCAATAAAAATAGTTATCAGAGCCAAAGGCAAGAGAGCTACAGTACACTTATCAAGCCCAAGGCCAATCCACAAGGTTCAAGCATTTTTGGCATAAATCCTCACAAGACGGTCCACAACTGCCCATGAAACAGCAGCTGGCCATGCTGAGAAAGAGTGGGGGGGGGGGGGGAGAATGCAAGCACAATTTACTACACAGTAATTCCTTTCCCCGCCTTTTATGAAGGCTACTTGGAGGGGGGAGAGAAGCAAAATGCAGACTTGGGAATTCCAGGATCAGAGCAAGGAGGAGCTGGCGACAGCAACCGCAGAGTGCAGCCGTGTGCCTTCCGCAGGAATGGCTCAACAACAAGCAATTGAAAAGCAAGGCAAACTCTTTGAAGGCCTACGTGCGTCTTTGTTAAGAAGGGTGGTTTTATGAACAGCAGGAGCGGGTCAGAGGTTGGCTGCCATTCAATAGGGAGTGAGGCTGTGAATAGAAGTGGCTAAAATAGTTCAAAAGAAGGGGATGCGGCCTTGCGACCTGATGGCTACGGAGGTCCTGCTGATCAAAGAGATTCACCTTCCATCGACCAAGGGAGTTGCAAAGATTAGAAATGACTACAAAAGCTTCAACAACACAGTGTTCCTGTCCTAGGGAGGTTGTGCTGGTTTCATGCATCGCAGACACCAAAGAGTAGTTGAAATGAAAGCACACAGAGACATTTGGCCACTAACAACCGGATTCTATGCTGCTGGATCCTACAGAAGGCATGAGGATAAATGAGTCCAGACAAGGGCAGATACAGCACTTCTGAGCTGGAGATCATACTCATAGCCAAGGTGGCACAAGTCCCATACAGTTCTGTGCCTTGTAAAAATGGTTGGCAGTGCCAAGGTATGTGATTTATACATTTTCTGGGGCCTACTAGGTTTTTAGAAGTTGGAGCAAACCCAACCCTGATCTCAACAGATGGCTTGACAAAAAAGGGCAGCTTGCAACTCTTGGTTTGGGACTCAGGGGTTAAACTCAGGAAGTGTACAAGAGAAGATGCCAAAAAAGCAATACATGGGCTGCAGGAATCTCATCCTAAGAAGTCCTTGAACATTATCTCATTAGGAGGAACCTTTTGTACTCTGGTGTTCATCACACCTTGATTTTATTTCATTTCATTGGATTCTCCATTAATCTGTTACAAGCATAGGAAAAAGTGATAGATAATTGTTTTAAGTAAATCAATCAAACATACATGGTTCGGTACTGGACGCCCCTTTTTGCATGGTAAGTTCTACATCCAATGTAGCCAATGACGAGAAGTCCCAGGGTCAATACGATCCCACCGATGAAACTTCCCACATCAAACCCTGACGATCTGGAAAGATTTCCCGGAGCTTTTGCAGTGGCTGAAATAAAAGAATAAAAGCCATGTTTACACAATGAATCTTTCCACTTGCACTTTCACTGTCTTCTCTCAGTTCTCTTAACCAAACATCCTTTTGTGGTTCCTTTTTTTCCGGAGGAGCTCTCACCAAACAGCTAGCAAACTCATTTTATACAACTAGTTTTCATTAAACAGTGTTTTTTTCCCCATTAGAAAAGTAGAAAAGAATGCCAATACCTCATATATACAATTACAACAATAGTATTGAAATAATGTAAAAAGACACTAATATGTTCAATCATATATCTAAGCTGGTGTCTTATGAAGGAAGCTTTTGACTCTTGAAAGTTTATAGACTGAAAATCTTGTTGTCTTTAAGGTGCTACTAGACTAAAATATAACTATATTCCTCTTTGAGGCCGGTTACCATGGTGGGACTAGAATGGCATTGGGGCAAGAAATCTTGTCCCAACGAGCTTCCTCTTTCCAGAACTCTGAGAGAGAAGGCACGTTGGGGACAGATTTCTTGTTGTGACACGCTTCCTCTTGCCTTACGTGTGCTTCTCGCTCTCCTCAGGGAAAGCAAGGCCGCTTCTGAAGCAACTTTTCGCAGCAGAGCGGGGAAAAGGCGGGAAACTCCAGCAGTGGGTAATCGGCCTGCGTCTATCATACTTAATGCTTCTTTCTGACGAACTTCCTCAGGGAACTTCGTGTTGCAAAACTCAGTAATGGGACCCCAGTTGAACAAAAAGAGCCTGTGTACAATTTCTTTTTTGGATTCCTTTCCTTCATTAAACTTCCTTTAAAAAAGTTAGGCTAACTGCCTCAGTTTCCTTGTCAGGTAACTCCCCTCTAAATATGTATCTTCCTTCTGAAATTAATTGCTTTTATGCTCAAGAATATTCAGTCATGGAAGTCCCCAGGTATTGCATTCAGTTGGATTGGAATATGGCTTACATCAGGGGTAGGGAACCTTTAATACTCAAAGAGCCATTTGGACCCGTTTTCCATGGGAAAAGAAAACACTTGGAGCCGCAAATAATTTTTGATATTTAAAATAAATATAACACTGTATATATTTGGTTTTTTTACCTTTACTTGCCTTCCATTCTGAGAAGCTAATATGGATGAGTCCGCCACGCCTGCAGGGCGGGCAAGGGGCCAGTGGCTCGGCCTTCCTCGCCGGGCCACTCAGAAAGCGGCCCACCCCGCCTCCAACGGGTGGGCAAGGATGGGGGCCAGTGGCTTGGCTCGCTGAGCCACAGCAAGGGCAGAAGAGCCGCGACAGCGTTCTGAGCCGCAGGTTCCCACCCTGGCTTTACATCAGGGGTAGGGAACCTTTAATACTCAAAGCCATTTTGGACCCGTTTTTTCCATGGGAAGAAAACACTTGGAGCCGCCGTGTTTTTTGATATTTAAAAGTGAATATAACACTGTATATATTTGGTTTACCTTTTACTCTGCTCATTCCTGAGAAGCACATGGATAGTCCGTAGCACCTCTTGAGCGGGCAAGAGATAAAGGGCCAGTAAACCGACGCTTGCCGGCCACCAGGAAAGCGTCCACCCCGCTCCAACGGGTGGGCAAGGATGGGGCCAGTGGCTTGGCTCGTTGAGCCACAGTGCAAGGGCAGAAAGAGCGCATCGCGACTCTTGAGCGCCAGGTTCCCCTACGAAAAGCATGATTGCTAATTGGAGCTGCCCACAAAGAACCTGTACCACGGATACTGTAAAGCATAGGTGTCAAACTCGTGGCCCTCCAGATGTTATGGACTATAGTTCCCATCCTCCTCCTGCCAGTGCGATGCTGGCACAGGACGATGGGAACTGTAGTCCATAACACCCGGAGGGCTGCGAGTTTGACACCTGTGCTGTAAAGAATGCCTGTGCTCTTATGTACCGTCATGGGCTCCAAGAAAAACAAGTCTTCTGGCATTAAGCACGTGACAGCGTTGGCAACCTCTTTGTGAAGTTCACTTTCTAAATGGTTCCCCCCGACTCATTTTTTGGACGCTCAGCAGTCTGATGAAAATGCTCTCTTTTATGCGAGTTTTTGTACTTCTTGCAGGATTTGGATAAATTTTGGGCATCATCAATTTATCTCAATGGGTTGTTTTATGAGCTATTCATTTTGGTTCTTATATTACACAATGTAGATTTTTGGGTGGGCATATATGTTTTAAGTCACCATGAGAATCTGTTTTTGTGCAAGGTATACTTTAAAAAAATTAAAAAAGAATGATCTAGTAAATTTAAAAAGAACAATCCAGTAAAGAACATTATGAAATTTAATGGTTCATCATTGCCTTTCCCCACAGCTCTATAACTGAAAGACACTAGAACAAGTTAATTTTCAAGTGTCACAATGCAGAAGTTAGAATTGCACAGAAAACAAAAGATCAGCACCTACCTGTTGCTGTAGTGGAATTCAAAGTAGTATTTGCGTGTTTCATGGGTATTAACAAGGCTTGGTATCAAGCATACGGGGAGATTTGGTTGGAGCTATCAGGTCGCGGTTTATGCGTGGTAACTGGTTTCTTTTTATAGTGGTGGTTTTTGTTGTGATAGTGGTTGTGTTTGTGTAGATGATGGTGGTATTTTTTGTGCTGGAGGCGGTGACGTTAGAAGTCACAGCAGTTGGGGTGGTGGCATTTGGGGCAGCGGTAGTAACGTTTCCCAGTTTCACCACAGCTGTAAACATTACAAATAATAATTTCATTTGGACACAACATGCACTAAAAAGGGTCTGTACAACATATTTTTAAAACAAATACAATTACTATTAACAAATTAACAATGACTATTAAGGGTGGTTAATGCATCTCCTTCACACTGCACAATAGCGACTTACTCTGCTGCAAGGGACACGGCTCCTTTTAGAATGGTTGGTTACCTTGCAATATATTTTTGGATTCCAAAACTCTCACTGATACCCATTTTTATGTGGTACTCTGCTGCTTCTACTTAATATATATATGGTCACTTTACATCACGGTTAGGGTCTCCATGAGCATTGATTTCCTGCAGATCTACCCAATGTGATTCTTTACATATTTGCCTTCTTTCCCATGATGGGAAGTTTTCTGTTCCTTCCTCTTCTCAGTCAATCAAGCTGTGTTCCCACTTCCTCTTTCAGCAGTTCTCTGACACTCTGAAAGTGTTTTAACCTTTTGCTGGATTCAGATGTTCTCATTGTTTTTTGCTCCCTCTGATTCAACAAAGTCTGTGCCACGTGAAAGGCAGACAACAGAGGGAAGCAATCTTCCCATGCTCTTGCCCCCATTAAAAACAGTTGGTAGAGAATATACAATAAGGCTATGTGGATCCAGCCGCTCTCAAACATCCTATCCCCTCCCCCTCCCTCCCTTGCATGCCACCCCTCCCCCTCCCCTCCCTTGCATGCCACCCCATGCCACTCCAAGAGTAGGGTGCATAAGATTTGGAGAATCCACACCACAGAGAAAGCCCTATAAGCCCAGTTCCTTTTTACGAAGCATTCTTCTGCCAGTGAAACAAGACGGCACCTTTTCCATAGAAAAATATCATAGAGGTGGAAACCAAGCCGAGAGAATGTGCTTCCTCTGAAACTAAATGGATCTTCACATTCCAGCAAAACAACAAAATGTACTTTATTGCTCCAACAGCATAGTTCTCACTATTGAGAATACATCGATTATATGTCGCTATTTGAGTTTTGTACTTTCACACCTCCTGACTGTAACCTCATATTATGCTGTTAATGGGGGGCGGGCGGGTAAGAGCACAAGCTAACAAACCTGTATCTAAGGGTATCTAGGAAGTCTTAGCAGAAGTAAGCTATGAACTAAGGACTTGATCGTTCAAAGGTCACAGTCTTGATCTCGGCAACAATGAACCAGGAAGCCCCCATCTTGGCCAAGACCTCAGCAGGCGATCTCAGGCAAACCTGTTTCTCACTTTTATTTGCTTGTTTGTTTATAGGTTGCCCTTCCCCATCAATGGTTGGGGGCGGCTTATAACAGTCACATAAATGATTTAGAAACCAACCATATAATAAAAACAACCATCATTGACAAAACAACAGCATCATCATTTTGTAGCACCCCAACTAACAGTGGATATCACTGGGGAGAAAAACTTTCACACCCATCTGCCATCCCCAGATGAAAATACTGACCTACCTTTGCACTGTACAAATTAGAGAGATCGTGTATATTGAGAGCTTACAGCAGTCTCAAGAGCTAAAAGTTTAAAAAGTACTAACGTCGCTAAGCATTACTTGGATATCTCCCCCCCCCCCCCAGCCAGGTGACCTATGGCAACCCCGTAGGGGTTGTAGGGGATGATGGGAACTGTAGTCCATAACATCTGGAGGGCCGCGAGTTTGACACCTGTGCCGTAGGGTTTTCAAGGCAAGAGACATTCAGAGAAAGTTTGCCATTGCCTGCCTCCTCCTTGGTATTCCCTGGAGGTCTTCCCTCCAAATCCTAGCATAATGACTATTTGGTCATAAGTAAAATAAGTTCACTATTAAAGGCTTCACTCCCCATTATTCCTATCATTTTGTACATTGTTTCTCCACCCATACATTATTTGCTTTTCAAATTGCTGATTACCACTTAAAGGCAAACACTGTGTTTAGCGTAACCCGCCACAGAGATGACAAAACATCAAACCTCAAGGAGAACTTGTGAAGCTGGATTCCACGGGCTATTTTAAATTTGGCAAAGAAAGATCACCTTTGATGAGGCAAAATACACAAATGTCTCCCCAACCCTTTTCGGCTGCAGTGAAATTTTTGGCAATGACAAGGGATTGATTGTATCAACTCTAAGATTAATATACCCACCAACCCTGCATTCTTTAACGATGTGTTTTGAAAAGTAGATAAAAAGCAGGAGAGCACTTTGAATGAAAGCATATGTCTATGTTATGATAAACACCAGTACCTTGGTGAACACTGATAGTTCTTGGCAATTCTTCACATATTGGGAAACTACAGGGAAAAATCAGCAAGTTTGCAAATATTCCTCATAACTGTTAGCCAACAACCGCACTTTTCCATAGTTCCTCTATTACAGTCATATACCTGTTGTTTTACTCAACAAACCCTCCATTCCAAGTCTAAGGATCCACTTATTAACAAATTACAGAAGATAAAACACCTTAAAACAACACCCTAAATCTCCATGTTATCCGCACTTCCTACATTCTAGCTTATATATGCCTCTTCTCCAACAAGCTCTCTTAAAGCAACATACCTAAACACTACATTTCCTTCTTTCTTAACCAATTACATATCACTCCAAGATACTAATTTTACTTATACAAGTACAAAAAAATCAACCATTGCAACAAATTTACCACACACCAATACATCACAGTCCTTAACCCAAGAAGACGTCATCTAATTCTTACATCTCTTTGCTCACCCAGTACTACAGATCGTGTAACTTGCGATGACAATTATGATAATGTATCTTGAGGTACTGACTTGAAGGTTGTAATTGATATTGTGGGAGGTACAGTCACTCATACAGTGGAAGTCCTAGTGCAGAAGGCAAGAGAAGTGATTTTTTAAAAATATGCTAGGAAAGAGGAGTGAGAGATAGAATAAAACCAACATGACAGTGGAAGTTGCCACCCAACACAATGTTATTCACACAACCAATCAGCTCACCAGTGGACCCCATCTTGCTCCATCCATTTTCTAAAAACACCTGATAGATGCTAGGAATGGTGGCAGTCATGGGCACCACACTGGTTTCCCCTGATATAGAGCAACTGACTACAGGCTCAGAGCAGTGAGGAGGGAAAACCAGGACCCCAAGGAACCTGAGTGATCTCCTTTCTTCTGGGGCATGTGTAGGCTATTGGACATGACAGCCTTGAGGTAACTGAAGAAAGAACTCTATGTAAAGATGGTAGCAGTATGCAAGTTTGAAGGGTATAAGAAGAAATCTCTTTTCCTTCCCCCAGAATCAATTTTTCATGGTTTTCTATGGTAGATAGAGGTTAAATAGGAAGGACGGGGCTTGGAACTGTCACCTACAATTGTGTGATAATTATTTAATTATAAGTATGAAATGTTCCTCACCCAGACTGCGAGCTGCAGTGTCAATTTGCATGCTACCTTCATACTGCAGAACATGCAGTATGTTTCACCCTTTGCCAATTAAAGCTTCCCAAGAAGGAAGTGGACTTCCTCCCGTCAGCAATCAGATAAATCAATGGCCGACAATTTGTAAGTATTGCTAGGGTGTTGTGGGTTTTCCGGGTTGTAAGTACTACTGTTTGAATGCACAGAGGAACATGCCTTATGCTAAGTCAGCCCACTGGTCTATTACAGTCAGCGCTGTCTATTCCAGTGATGGCGAACCTATGGCATGGGTGCCAGAGGTGGCACTCGGAGCCCTCTCTGTGGGCACGTGGACGGAGTAGTCATGTGGGGGGCGGAAAATCACCCCCCCACACACACCTAGGGTGGCCTGGGTCACTGAGCACGACATGCGCGCACTGCAGTGAGCAGGGAGGACTCTGCTGGCAGGCCTGGTGCCTGTGCTCCAGGTGGCTGCTGCCCGAGGGGGGGGGGCACAGAGGAGGCTGAGATGCTGGAGAGACACAGAGTGGTGCACGTGGGACTTGCTGGAGGTTAGAGCAGACTGGCCCCTGCTCAAGCAGGTGGGGCGGAGGAAGAGGGAGCCAACATGATTTTTCTAAACTAAAACCTCAGCATTCAGTTTAAATTGCCAGGTTGGCACTTTGCAATAAATAAGTGGGGTTTGGGTTGCCATTTAAGAACATAAGAACAAGCCAGCTGGATCAGACCAGAGTCCATCTAGTCCAGCTCTCTGCTACTTGTAGTGGCCCACCAGGTGCCTTTGGGAGCTCACCTGCAGGATGTAAAAGCAATGGCCTTCTGCAGCTGTTGCTCCCGAGCACTTGGACTGTAAAGGCATTTGCAATCTTAGATCAAAGAGGATCAAGATTGGTAGCCATAAATCGACTTCTCCTCCATAAATCTGTCCAAGCCCCTTTTAAAGTTATCCAGATTAGTGGCCATCACCACCTCCTGTGGCATTTGGGCACTCGGTCTCAAAAAGGTTCACCATCACTGGTCTATTCTGACTGGCAGTGGCTCCCCCAGTTCTCAGGTGAAGGCCTTTCACGCTATCTGAGACCTAATTATTTTAATTGGCGATGGTAGGGATTGAACTTGGAGCTTTCCTAGGGAACCACAAGATAAGAAGAAGCAACAACATGCAGCCATGTGGTCTGTAACCTCCGATTAAGTCAGAAATCTAGGCTAGTGGGCGATTTTTTTTTCTTGCCACCAGATACGAAGAATGTAGTAATGGAAACTACACCCTACATGAGGGGGAAAAGACTTCAAAGGCACAATGAAAAATGTCATATGAAAAATACTCTTTTGCAATTGGAAGCAAAATTCCCCCAAACCACCATTGGGGATTTTTTTTTTAAACCAACTTATTCTACCAGTGAAACAAAGGAAGTTCCTCTCATTTCAATGTCACAAAAAAACATTTTGAGAATAAACTGGGAATGCTGCAGTGTACTTCTTACTTAAAATGTAAATCTCTAACTATAATTGCACCCTTTTTTACCTTCATTATCTTTTCCAGTGATTGCTGCGCCCTCGACATCTAAGGTTTGATTATTATAATATGTTTTAAACACCTCTGAAAAGTGCTCAGTAATGGTAGGTGATCCAGTAAGCAGATATTAACTTGGAGGGAGAACTATGGCCTTAGCTTTGAAACACCGGCGACCAGTTGGCTTCTGGACTCGGCTTATTGCCTTTGCTACTGGCAGCAACACCATATCCAAGCTGGCTAGAAAAAATAACACTTAAACTTACACAGTGTGGCTTGGATCCTGTACAACTATTGGAACTGGATCATTGCAGAGCAACAGCCTTGGTCTATCAACGGCTCAATGACATTGAAATGCAAACAGATTTCCCTTGTTACCGTGTTATAAACCATTAAAATCTTGGGACAGGTATCTCGGCTGCCCCCTACCTGTCCAATATAACATCTATTTAAATGTCAGCTGGGCCTTTCCAGGGCCCGCTTTGACGCTTTTCCATCAGGGCCAATCTTAATGGGCAGATTTCAAAAAATCCCACTCTACATAGAGACTATGTGTTTGCAACTCAGGGAAGTGGACTCTGTATCATATATTTTATTGCATTGTGAAACCTATAAAGGAAAGGAGGCTTTAATTCATCCATTGTTTATCCATAGCAGAAATTTAACTAGAGTTAATTCCGAATCAGTTCTTGTGAGAATTTTGTTGGAAGACTGAGTTTCTCTTATACCTCAGCAGGTAGCTAAATTTTGTATGCTGGCATATAGTAAGAGAAGAATCATGTTGGGACCAAGAGCCAGACCACATGAGGGTGACCGTAATAATGCTACAAGCTGATGACATTTTGTGTGGATTTCGCATCGCGGGATTTCTGTACAAATTCGATTTTTCTTTTGTTTATTGTTCTTCCTTTTTCTTGTTCTTCTCTACTCTTTTTTGCTGGCCTAATGGCCGTAATAAAACTGACTGACTGACTGGCTTCTGCACTCAATTCAATGTGCTGTTTAAAGCCCAGTGCCGGTTAGCGAACAGGGTTATTTCACAAACCGCCTCCATATGAATGTGAATGTACTAAGATCATTATCTAAAGCCGCCTTCTACTCTCTTCACCTCCAAAGAGTGGTTTGGCAGCAACGTCATGTGGCATTTTCAGATGTGCTTTCTTATTGGGAAGGAAACAAGAAAATCAGATTGCAGGCCTTGATGAGACGTGGTCAATATCTGATTCAGAAGAGCCTGGAAGGTTGGTTTTAGCAGGATCATGAAGACTACAGGTGCCAGGGAAGGGAAGAGGAGGCCGGCCAGTTGACAAAAGGGAAAATGGGCTTCAGACACAGCTTGAGGAACGGACACAGTGGGGCGGAAAAAAGGAGCTAAAAAAAGGCAGTTTAAGGATACGAGTCAAATAACTCCAGGCAAGGGGAGGCAGTGATCTGCAGACAGTAGATCAATAGACAGTATATCTCCAGACAGTACAAAGGAGATCTTGTTCCATTATTAATGCATCTTTACACTCATATTGTATTAATATGGATTTGCTATCTGTGAACATTTCCTGCTGACAACAAAGGAATGTGTGGATTTGAAAAATCTACCACTTCCTTGTGAATCACCTCTGAGTGGACTGCAGTTGGAGGACACTCACAGATTGATAATTAGAAATAATTATAAACAGAGAGGCACCACCTTGGAACACCTGTTTCTTTCTGAATTAGAAAGAAATTCAAGCACTGAAAAGTAAGGGAATGCTTACTGTATTTCCTCCAGAAGGTAACAAATAAAGCTGTTATTATTGGCCATGGGATGGATCCAACCCCCCCCCTTTTTTCTCACTCTTGTCCAATTCCCCTTATTATTCCTATCCCACCTGATCTTTGTAAATGTAGGCCCTACACTCCACACCAGAGTGTCTCCTAGGTTTTAAAAGGAAACCCCCCTCCCTTTCTTTTTGCACCCGAAGAAAAGCTGGTTGATTCCAACCTGGTATCTGTGGCTCTCTGTTCCAAGAAGCACATGGTGCCATGCAGTTTGTATTGTCATAAACAAACCAGCTATATAGGTCAAGCTGAGAGACAAAAACTTGGCCCAGCAGAGCCAAGCAAGTGCTCTGATATAAACGCAGGTATCAATCCAGGGCACCATGCTGCCCTCAATCACATATGCCTTGCAGTAAGAGTAGTTCAGCAGCAAAATCGGCTGCCCAGGGAGGTGCTGAGTTCCCACTCCCTAGACATCTTTAAGCCGCAGCTGGACAAAACAACCCAGGGGCTGCAGGTGTGGGCTTTATTTATCCTGTCAGGAAGCTGTGAATAACACCTGCCCTGCAGGCCCCTGATCATTTCAGCTGCCAAAATTAGCTGAGGAGGGAGAGACAGACAGAGACAGACAGAAATAGGGAAAAGGATCCCCAGTTCAATTTCTCTTGTTTACGGAACAAGAATTCTCCTAAAAAATCTAAGTGGGAAACCCAGCAGGTATATACTTTTACAATCGCAATACACATGTAGGTTTTTACAATCATTCTGATAATATACAAAGCTATCTTATACTAAATCTTTTTAAAATCAATTCTATTTGTGCCTTGAGAGCAGCTCTCTGGTAAAGCCTGAAATTGGCTATTTGGGATCCTTTTAAACAACGATGTTAGATTTAATCTTAGGATTGCAGGTAATCCCAGAGTCTCCAGATGCCAGGATCATACTCCATCAGCCCCTGCCAGCATGGCCAATTGGCAGGGGCTGATGGGAATTGCAGTCCATAACATCTGGGGTGCCAAAGGTTCGCCACCACTGATCTAGGATGCTCTCCACACAAAGCACGCACTGAGCTATGGATTCTCCTCTAAGTCCTTTTCCATGCAAGAATTTTGAAACATATGAGGCAGTTCCATACTCTTGTCACGTTTTTCTTGTATGAAGGTAATTTCGTTTCCAATCTGAGAAGTCCTGCTTGAAACAGAACTTTCCCTTGCAACAGAAGATTTTGTTCCACTTAAGACATCAAAACTGAAGTGCTGAGGTTTTTTGGAGAGCATTCACACAACGTTGTGTTCTACCTGTGCATCCTTTCTGAGTCCTCGGTACACAATTTCTGGCTTTGATACTATCTTTTGGGGAAGGGTGCAGTCAAAACATGTTACTATGCACCTGGATGAGAAGGTGCCCAATTTTGTAAAGCTCCTACCCACATCACACGAAGCCACCTTATCCTGAATCATTCCATTGGTCCATCAAGGCCAGTACAGTCAACGTAGAAGAAGAGTTTTGATTTATACCCCACTTTTCTCTACCTTAAGGAGTCTCCAAGTGGCTTACAATCACAATCCCTTCCTCCCCCAACAGGCATCTTGTGAGGTAAGTGGGGCTGAGAGAGTTCTGAGAGAACCATGACCAGCCCAAGGTCACCCAGCAGGCTTCATAGGAGGTTAAGGAGCAGCAGTGGCATAGGAGGTTAAGAGCTTGTGTATCTAATCTGGAGGAACCGGGTTTGATTCCCAGCTCTGCCACCTGAGCTGTGGAGGCTTATCTGGGGAATTCAGATTAGCCTGTACACTCCCACACACGCCAGCTGGGTGACCTTGGGCTAGTCATAGCTTCTCGGAGCTCTCTCAGCCCCACCTACCTCACAGGGTGTTTGTTGTGAGGGGGGAAGGGCAAGGAGATTGTAAGCCCCTTTGAGTCTCCTGCAGGAGAGAAAGGGGGGATATAAATCCAAACTCCTCCTCCTCCTCCTCTTCTTCTTCATGTGGAAGAGTGGAGAATCAAACCCAGTTCTCCAGATCACTGCTCCTAATGACTGTACCCCACTGGCTCCCTTTTAAGATTGGCAGCAACTCTTCAGGGTCTCACGTGAAGGTTTTTCAAATCACTTTTTAACTGAAGATGCTAGGCCGCAGTGGTGGCGAACCTTTGGCACTCCAGATGTTATGGACTACAATTCCCATCAGCCCCTTCCCATCTCCAATTGGTCATGCTGGCAGGGGCTGATGGGAATTGTAGTCCATAACATCTGGAGTGCCAAAGGTTCGCCACCATGGTGCTAGGGACTGAACCTGGCGTCTACTGTATGCCAAGGAGATGTTCTACCACTGAGACACAGCCCTTCCCCAAAAGAAAGCGGAACTACCTTCCTTCCTGCCCTCAGCACCACACGGCTGACATTTTCCCTGATGGGCCATTGGAGCTCTTTGTGCTCTTAAAAGAAGCTGTAACACCACAGCAATTGCTGATTTTTTTAGTGGCTGGCAAATAAAGAGTGTAGAAAAGTCGGGACTTTTGCTGCCAGTGTCAATGCCTCCACATTCATATCAGTGATGAGAACATGGGGCAGATAGCAAGGCTGGTAAATACAGCAGAAAGAAAAGAATGGAAACAGAAAGCCTGCAGCAACACAGATCTGCTGACTTTTGCAACAGGCCTTACAAAAATAGTGGGTAACATTAGGCTATTTACAGGGTAAATAGGGGAGTGGTGGCTTTAGAAATACAACTGCAGACATTCTCTCTCCCTGTATCCAATCTATCCCTGGCCTCAGATGAGAAAGCATATTATGACCACAAATACATAGTCAGGAAATCAGTAAATGCCTTACATAAGACTTAATTCTCATGGGGTTCTTTCCTTGGTGTACTCACCTAGTAACAATGGGGATGTTCAGCTCCTTTGCAAAGCATGAATGAAGCATACAAACAAGTAAAACATACACGCAGACCTGGCTTTATATTTGCAAACCATCTAAAAAGGGGGAACTATCACCATATACTTGGTGTTCTTTAGTGCTTTGATGTTGCTTTTTAAAATGATTTTAAACCCATAAGGAGTCGCACTGCTCGATCTTTGTTTAAAAGGGGCTTGGACAGATTTATGGAGGAGAAGTCGATTTATGGCTACCAATCTTGATCCTCTTTGATTTGAGATTGCAAATGCCTTAACAGTCCAGGTGCTCGGGAGCAACAGCCGCAGAAGGCCATTGCTTTCACATTCTGCATGTGAGCTCCCAAAGGCACCTGGTGGGCCACTGCGAGTAGCAGAGAGCTGGACTAGATGGACTCTGGTCTGATCCAGCTGGCTTGTTCTTATGTTCTTATGTTAGTGTGGGCTAGTTTAGATGCCAGGAACTACTCCATGAGGCAGAAGAAAGTCCTGGCTGCCCCATAAATTGAAGCAAAGCTTGCTAGTCCAAATTCTTATCAGCATAGTGGTGTATGGGGGAGGAAGAGGTGGACTCCACCCCCAAGAAACAAATATGTGGAAGTGTTTGCTTCAGTTGGCAGCTACAGTTGTATTGATGAACAGGTAGAGATAAAAACAAAAGCATGGCTATTTTACATGGGGTATTCTTTCATAGGGTTAAAATTAAAATTCCCGGTGAATGCTGCCATTCCACTAACATACTGCCTGGGTTTACATGAACCAATTAACAGCAAAATTAAACAGGACTTAGAAAGCAATAAACATAGTAAAACAGTGTGGATAAACAATGTAAAAGTGGCAACTCACGTGGTGCGCTTGTATGATCTGAAACAAAAAAAACACACAAGAAAACATAAAACATATTTTTCTCCCCATCGCTTTTAATTTTTATAAGGCAATTCTGTCTTGTCTGCAAAATGCACAGAAAATGATAACCTGCCCAGCTTGTTAAAACCTGTATGGGACGGAATGCCCAGCTGTAGTTCTTTCCCAACAGACAATTAATTCATGATGAAACACTGAAGCATGCTGCTATCTTCCGTACCTGTGTTCTAGATCCAAATGCAGAAACTGCAGCTATATGTGTGGGTCAACATCCCCCACCCCCAATTAATAAACTTCTCAAAGTTACTGAAATGATTCCTGTTGACTTCTCCAACTGTTTGAATCAGACAGACTGACAGCTTCCAAAATATGAAGCGTTCTAAAAGAACAAAAGCTCTACTGTAAAAGTTAGCAAGCTTAATGTGTGAATCTTGTTGGCTGTAAACACATGGAGTACTCTGTTATTTTAATCTCTCAGATGTGCAAACTGCTCTGAGCAGGCGCGTAGCTGCAATGGGGACATCTAGGGTGGCTTGTCCCGGGTGGCGCCATTGCAGTCATGCGGGGAGGCGGGGTCAGGGGCGTGTCGGGGTGGGGAGGGCATGAGCGAGCAGTTCATGCCCTGAATGCAGTTCCCCCTCCCTTCATCACTGGCTCTGAGGAAAGAGACTCCAAGGTGCAAATTTTTCCCTGGTGAGAAGGTGAATCTCAACAGCACAGCTGAGAGAAACATCACTGGCTTTTCTGCATTACCAGAAATTAATTTCCAGCAATACACTGTATTGATTTGCCCTGCTACTTGCTGATGGCAAACCCTGGAAACACATGTTTTTTTAAACTGGGCGGTGAATAGATGGTGGTGCATTGGGAAGGCCCATCTTTGCATGCTGCTGCCCTCCACTGCCTCGGGAGCCGAAGTGGGTTTCAGAGGTGGTGGGAAAGCCAGCAGCGCAAAATGCAGGGAGGTTTAAGATCTGGATGGGCGTATCCGTGCTGGGAAAGTGTGGCCTGTCCTCCAAAGGGTGGCTTTAGAAGGCTAGCAAGTTTGAAAGGAGAGGTTCAGCACATTTGGGTAATAATATTAAAGATGGATATGGATAGCTGAGGGGCTTCAAATGGCCATCCTTTGAAGGGCTGCCAGATCAAGAGTCACTACTTCTTAGGCCATGTTGTAATTCTGCTTTAGACATGTCTACCACACACAGGTATCAAAATGCTAAGGGGAACAAAATGGACTGTACTACTTCAGATGAGGGACAATTTTTCCAAAGTCTTCCTACATTAATAATTCGAAGCAAGCTGCAAAACACCAAAAAAGGCTCCTCTCTCTGATGTGATTTGTTTAGCAGTAGGCATTTTTAAAACTGTGACCCTCCCTCCTCAGCTCCAAGTGGTACAGTCCATTCTACATCCACTGGATTCTATCCTCCCATTTTGCAATATACTCAGACCAGACCTTAGGCCTCCCATTCCAGATCTAAGGAGAACTTCATAACTGGGCAATGGCCTTCATGCATACACAGAGGAACCTGTTTCCTCCTTCAGTCAGATTATGTGCAAAGCATGACCAGTGTTAAATACTTTCTCCCTCTGGCACTATTTGGCTTGTTCCTTCCCACCCATCTTGGCTCTGCGGAGGGAAGAGAAAGAACAGCATGTGCTTGCTTTCACTCCCATGTTCAGGTGCCTCCACTTTGCCATCGGCATTGGCCTACCAACCCTCCCTCCTTGCCAACAGCTATGTGTGTCTTCTGTATTTATACTATGCTGGAATGTCCACAACACAGGAGTACTGTTGGACTACTGGTAGACAGAGCACCACTGGGCCTTCAAAACAGGGGGCATCTTAAATAATGGAGTTATATGAAATGCTATACTCTTCTAAGTCCACTAACTTCAATGGAATTAGAAGGGTGCAAAAATGCTTAAGGTCACACCATTAGGATTACAGCTGGTGCAAAAAACAACGAAAACTGGTGTGTCCCTTTGTGCAAAATGAACACAGAAGTTAGATCTAGGCAGTGACTTCCAACAATGATTTCAAGCATGGGCTTGCACTTGGTTTGTTAACTAATGGGTTGCACCAAAACATGACCCACAACAAATCTCATCTTCCCTGGAGTTGGTGATGAAACACACACAAATATTTATATTTGCCTTTGGAAGCTGTCAATGCAAGTGGCTTCATTGTATTACAGTACTGAGGGGCGGGGGGGGGGGGAGAGGAGGCTGAGCTGAGACTTACTTGTGTTATTTGAGGCTGTAGGAACCGGGTTGGCTTGAGAATCTCCTGAAACAGACACACACACTGTGATAAATATTTGCACTTCATTTTCATCCAAAGCCACAAACCTTCATGCTCATAAGAATCTATACGTAATTATATAGCACCCCTACAGACATTTTAACGAACAGGCACACAACTCATACACTCACCATGCATATAATCCCCCAGGAAGCACTTCTCCCATATTACAGGAACTTGATATCACATGACAAGGCCAAAAACCATTCCCTTCTAACTACTCACTGAACACTGCAAGTGGATGTGATATACACATGGGATGAAAGTCATTTGAGAAACATAATCCTGAACAGCCCAGATCAAGCAGGATCAATGGTGCCTACTCACAAGTAAAAAAATTGCTTAGGATTGGCTTTTTATCCTATCATAATCTTCCTGCTTCATCTGGGTTGCATGAGAGAGGGTTCGTCTGGCTGATTTTGCAAACTCCAGAGGGACAACCATATTAATCTATTGGAGGGGTCCCCAACATTTTGAGCCTGTGGGGCACCTTTGAAATTCTGACCCAGGATGCTGGGGGCAATCACAAAGTAGGTACCATTGCAAGCAGAACCAAACACACAGAGGAAGTCCAAGTTCGGCAGGCGAGGGCTTATTTTGAACAATAAACTAGGAAAGAAGAGAGTGAAAGAGAATAAAAGCAATCTGTGCACCAATCACATCACAAATAGCTGGTCTGGCATGAACCTCTCCCCCCAGCCCCATTGAAGACCCTTCATCTATTGTACCAAATTCAAGCAGCACTCCCCAAGCAATTTAAAGTCTAACATTTTTGTGAACCATGGCTTCAAATGATTCTGCAAACAGTCTTGCAAATTCCACTCACAACACGTAGCTGGAAATGTTGCTGTCTCCCTCCACTGCTTTTTATCAGAAAGTAGCCTCCACAACTCTGATATAAACCCAGAGGCTGAATTCAGACATCCTAACACACTGTGATTCAGTCAAAGCCCAGGTAAAGAGAGAAAAGAATAATCTAGTACATTTTTCTCCTGTCCTCTTATCAAGGAGTGCCAGGCAATATATATGGAGCTCCATTCCTTCAGGATGCCCCCCCCCCCCAAACAACCCTCTAAGGTAGGTGTGGTCTCAATTTTGCCCAATGAACTGGAACAGAGAATTGAGTTTGGGTCTCCCAGACCCAAAGTTATCCACTCAGGCCATACCAGCTGTGAAAGCAGATGGCCTAACAAACCAAAATTTGTTGGTTTGCACCAAACAGGGGTTTCAAACAGGAGATGGAAGTTGATTTGTTAACCACAGCTTGTACTGAATTTGGTTTGTTACCACCCGAATTCATTAACCACGGGGTTTTTGCTTTTTTACAAGTAGCGCCATCCCCTGCAGTTGATGGACCTCAGAGATGACAGAGGAAAGAAAGATTGTCATGCCCTTATATAAAGCAGTGGTGCGACCGCACTTGGAGCACCTCGTAGTTCAGTTCCCTCTGGGTCACTGCTCAAGCATCTCAAAAAAAGGATATTGAAGAGATAGAAAAAGTGCAGAGAAGGGCAAAGAGGATGATTGAGGGACTGGAGCACCTTCCTTATGAGGAGAGGCTGCAGCATTTGGGACTCTTTAGTTTGGAGAGGAGACGTCTAAGGGGATACAATGATTGAAGTCTATAAAAATATGTATTGGTAGAATATGTCGACAGAGAGATATTTTTCTCTCTTTCTCACAATACTAGAACCAGGGGGCATACATTGAAAAATGCTGGGGAAGAATTCAGGACTAATAAAAGGAAACACTTCTCTTTCAATGCAACGTGCAGGATTGGTGTTTGGAATATGCTGCCACAGGTCGGGGGTGATGGCCACTAACCTGGATAGCTTTAAAAGGGGCTTGGACAGATTTATGGAAGAGAAGTCGATTTATGGCTACCAATCTTGATCCTCTTTGATCTGAGATCGCAAATGCCTTAACAGTCCAGGTGCTCGGGAGCAACAGCCGCAGAAGGCCATTGCTTTCACATCCTGTATGTGAGCTCCCAAAGGCACCTGGTGGGCCACTGCGAGTAGCAGAGAGCTGGACTAGATGGACTCTGGTCTGATCCAGCTGGCTTGTTCTTATGTTCTTATGTTCTTCTTAAAGGCGGGATGGAGAGTGAAGGGGAAAATGCAGTCAACCTGGATTCATTACTGATGTTTGGCAGAACTGACTAGCATTCCTTACTCAAACCACATCTTACTCATCAGAGTGCAGCCACAAACTCACGACAAGAGAGACTTCGTTTGCTGTCAGAATTCTCTAGTGTAAATGGGCTGCCACCATTTAGCTTCTATGAAGGGTAGCTTTGTGGCCTTTGCTATCTGGACATCTGCCAAGGGTGGGCAGCATTCTCTGCACCAGTAGCGATAAAGCAGACAAAGGAAAGCGGAAAAGATGCAGATAAGAGAAACAGATAAACACAGTTTACTCAGGAAGGCAGGCTTAAAAATGTGGTTGGAAATGACACAGGCTCCTTGAACCCTGTTTGCTAGCTGGCCTACCAGCAAGAAAACAACCCCCGCCCCCGCCGACTGGCCATGCCTTCCTCACTCACGGCCTCCTCAGGGTTGCTGATATTTTTAAAATAGGGGTTTATGCCTTGAACTCCATGAATGACAGGCAGACATTCAACAAACATGACTTTTCCCCCAACACTGGATCTTCATGTTGACAGATACAGCTGATGCATTGTTTTCCTGCCAACTGAAGGCTAGAATAGTCAACTTTTGAACCATATTTCATTTGAACAGCAACAATTAGTGCAGACGCTTCAGGTCACACTTTCTGTTTTCTGCAACTTAAATCCCAGCCGACGTAGCTCTCCCCGCCACTAGCAATTCTAATCAAGAACATCAGAGATCCCGTTTCCTTTGCAGCCATCAACCTGATACTCAAAACAGTCCAATAAAGTGCCACATTCATGCTTTAAACCTGAAACTGGGGCATCATTTCTGGGTATCTCTTTGTCTTAGGCAGGGGTCTGGCTCACAGAATGGCCACTCTGGGAGGCACGCACACTCAGAGGAAACCCAAATGCAAGAAACAAGATGCATTAAAAATGCATTGGAAAAGAGGAATGTGAATAAAACAAACACTATAGTGGTAGCTGTGTGGTTTCTGGGCTGTATGGCCGTGGAGCTCCACACAAACACAAAATGACTATAGACCGTAAACAATCAAAGGGAACAAAGGTCAGCCTACTTCTATTCAGATGCCCTCACCTATTGACTTTGCTATCTTCATTGTTACTCACGTGCTACTGGGTGGATCCCATTCAACACATGTAAATCTAGCTTGCTAACTGTTTACTTGTTAGCAGGCAATGGTTCTTTCCCCCGCCCTGGACACTCCAACAGATATATATACTCCCCTTGCTTTCCTACTATCAGATCCTCTGAAGATGCCAGGCACAGATGCAGGCGAAACGTCAGGAGAGAATGCTGCTGGAACCCGGCCACACAGCGTGGAAACCACACAGCACCCCAGTGATTCCGGCCGTGAAAGCCTCCGACAATGCTATAGCGGTAGTTTGCACCAAACGGGAGTTTCAAACAGGAGATGGAAGTTGAAACAATGTTATTTTAATGTACATAGCCAATCAGATTCCAAATTCTAATCAGACGCCCATCTATGCAGTAGTCCTATCTGGCTGCAACCACTTTCTATCGCAGTTGATGGACGCCATGTTAAGGGCCTCTGGTCTTAGGGGAAGTAACTGCTCTCCTCCATCCAAGTGCAACAGACATAGCTCTGTTCACTTCCTTTCCATTACATACAGCATATACACAATTCCTTCTTGGTTTCATAGAACTTTGGCTTTATCGCAGACACCTGGTCAGAAATCAGTGACCACCTTTGCAAGGTACATGGAAATTGTGAGGTCTTCAGCTCAATTCTTAACACACCCTTCTTGAAATATCTCAAACGTTCTTTGAAAACATGCCTGGCATTTGAAAAATCTCTCTCTTGTCCATCCTCACTGCTTCAGTTGCTTCCAGTCAGGAATCTCCAATAATAAAAGTGCCCCAGGACATTTTTTTTGCCAACTTAGGTTTTACTCTGCAATCTTCTATGATGTTAATAACAGTGGTTCAGTAGGTGCAACTCAAGGCAAGAGAGGTACAGAGGTGGTGGGCCACCACCTGGACTTCCTTGGTGATCTCCCAACCAAGTACTAACCAGGGCCGGTCCTGCTTAGCTTCCAAGATCTGATGAGATCAGGGTGACCTGGACCATCCAGGTCAGGGCATAGGGATGCCAGCTTCCAAGTGGCACCTGGGGATCCCCGGGAATTAAAGCTCATCTCCAGACTAGAGACCAGTTATTCTGGAGAAAATGGCTGTCAGAGGGTGGACTCTAAGGCATTGTGCCCCAATGAGGTCACTACCCTCCCCAGACTCCATCCCCAAGTATCCAGGGCTTTCCCAGCCTAAATCTGGCACTACTCCCCCATCTCCTCTCCGCAATAACAGGGGATAGAAGACCTGATCATCCTTTCAGGGCATGATTCATTCTACAACCATGGTATTGCCACAGGAACGACTGCAATTCTGCACTCCTCCATTGCCTTGGAACCACTAACATGGTATGAGTGATCTGGTTAACATTTGGCTTTCATAGCCTCACAAGGAGAGCAGCCATTTTGTTGTTTCTCTATTCCAGTAGATTTGCTCCATCTTATCATCTGTTTTGTGCCCAACCCCAATTTCATCCAATTAGGTCTGCAATACAGCCTGAAACACTCTAGAAGTCTTGCTGGTCTTTCAGATGTTACTGGATTTGAATCTATCTAGAGATAGTTTTTCATTAAAAAGAGAATAGCTCCAACAGGGGTCTGCAATCTGCAGCTCTCCAGATGTTCATGGACTACAATTCCCATCAGCCTCTGCCGGCATGGCCAATGGGCCATGCTGGCAGGAGCTGATGGGAATTGTAGTCCATGAACATCTGGAGAGCCACAGGTTGCAGACCCCTGCTCCAAGAGATCTCATCATGGAATAGGTGTTATTACTTTGAATCCTAAAGTATGAGACAATATATTCATGTAATGTTTAAGAAATGTTTTGCACATGAATTCCAATCATTCATGGATTAGGGCACCAATTCATACTGTAAAAGACTTCTGTAAACATTATTTAGGTTAATCTTTAGTAACTAGCCAACAGGACCTAGTGTTTACTCTAGAACAGTGATGGCGAACCTTTTCGAGACTGAGTGCCCAAATTGCCCAAAACCCACTCATTTATCGTAAAGTGCCAACACAGCAATTTAACCTGAATACTGAGGTTTTAGTTCAGAAAAACCGGTTGGCTCCGAGGCGCACGTTACTCAGGAGTAAACTTGGTGAAGCAACCGTGCAACGCTTCGAATGGGTGAATCACGACCCTAGGAGAGTTTACTCAGAAGCAAGCCCTGTTGCCAGCAACCGAGCTTACTCACAAGTAAAGGATCTTGCTCAGGCCAGCCTAGATATATGTGTGAGTGGGTGGGTGGGTGATTTTCCGCCCCTCCACATGATGGACTCTGTGCATGCATGCACACAAGAAAGGGCTCTGAGTGCCACCTCTGGCACCCATGCCATAGGTTCGCCACTGCTGCTCTAGAAGATACCACTGGAAATATCTGGCTTTGTAATTCCTAAAACTGTGGAACTGTGTCTTAATTTTCTGATAGGTGGCACCTGGAGATCTTCCGCTATTATGACTGCTCTCCAGTGACCAAAATTAGTTCCCCTGGAGAAAATGGCTGCTTTGAAGGGTGAATTCTAAGGCATTATATCCTGCCAAGCCTTATACTATGGTATTATTCCCCCCCCCCAAAAAAAAACCCCTCCATCTTCCTCAGGCTTTACTCTCCAAAACTCCAGGTATTCCCCAAGCCAGAGCTGACAACTCTATTTTCTGGTATGGATGTATAATTAAGTTGAAAAGTTTCAAAATAAACAACTACGTAAAAATGTATAGTGCGTACGTTCTAAAAATGAAACCCACATGTTTCTATGAGTTGTGAATAGCTATTAAGGTTTTAGCATCCAGCAAGGATTGATTTTCACGTAGAAATCCATGATTAAATCTTCTGGAGAAGTGAGTTAAATCAATTTGACTTAAATGAAATCCACCCAGATATTAGCCTACACACACACGTTTTTTTCTACGTGCATCCGGGGTGGAAGTGCGCATAATGTGAGCACAAAAGCATATCTACACAGGAAGTGACTAGGTTGATGTGGGTTATGTTTTTAAAAAGGAAGAGATCTGAAATGTGACACCCCCCCCCCGTAAATTTGTAAAAAACAAAATAAAGCACAATCCTTCCTGAAAAGTTCTTTAGGCGAAGGAACAGGGAGTTCGTAGGCAGAATGACCAGAAGCACACACACACACACACAAAATCAGTTGTACCTCCGCAGCCTATCTGAATGCAATTTTAGTCGTCCAACAGAAACTCAAATAAACTTGTGTAGGAAGCAATCTCAGTTTACTACCACAGTGGTAGTCTGTTGCAGTAAAGCAGAGGTTCAGAGGCAGCACACAAACTAACGAAATTTATTCTGGCATAAACAGTGAGTCAAAACTCACCTCTGTGTGGAAACCAAAATGAGTGTTTACTTTGCCTCTGCTATTTGGGAATTGTTCGCCCCTGCGCTGTGGACAGTTCTTTCCGGTGGAATAAACAAAACAAAACCATTTTATTTGGGTATAAAGTTAAATTTGTCCCCACTGCTTTAAAGTTTTAAAAAGACTGTAATTTATTTATTGAAATACCTAAAATCTGCTTTTCCCATAGCTCCAGGCAGCTTACAACCTCAAACACAAACAATGCAATGATAGCCCAAATAACCCCCTCCCCTTCAACAAAATGCACACAAACCAAACAGATTCTGGGATTCCTGAACGAAGCAGATTGTTTGGATCTGTTCCAATCTGGCTTCATGTCTGAGTATCATACGTTTCAGTGTAGTGCTGGGAGACTCCTACTCTACCCCTGCACCTCCAGGGTTCCTCAAGGTCCCATCTTGTCCCCCATGATTTTCGACATCTATGTAAAGTCACTGGCAAAGGAGATCTGATGATTTGGGCTGAGTTACCACCAGTACGCAGAGTTACCGCCAATACCAACATTCAGCTCTATCTTGTGCTTCCAGCAAATCCCAGGGAAACTCTGTAAACAGGTACCTGGAGGAGAGGGCTAATAAACTGGATGAGGGCTAATAAACTGAAACTTAGGCTCCTTCTGCACATGCAGAATAATGAACTTTCAAAATAGTTTGCAAGTGGATTTTGCTATTCTGCACAGTAAAATCCAACTGCAAAGTGCATTGAAAGTGGACTGAAAGTGCATTATTCTGCATGTGCGGAAGGAGCCTTAATCTTGACAAACCAGAGATGCTACTGGTGAGGGGGACGTCTGATGCAGGAATTGGGATATCTCCTGTTCTGAAGGGCTTTGCACACCCCCTAAAGGTGTTAAGTCCATTGCTTGGAAGTGCTCTTGGACTCAGACCTACCTGAGGCCATTATCAGGGCTGTCTTCACCAGTTTTTGGGCAGTTCTTAGATAATAAAGATATTGAAACTGTGGTGCTTACCCTGGTAACTTCTAGATCAGGGGTAGGGAACCTTTAACACTCAAAGAGCCATTTGGACCCGTTTTCCACGGGAAAAGAAAACACTTGGAGCCGCAAATAATTTTTGACATTTAAAATAAAGATAACACTGTATATATTGGGTTTTTTTTACCTTTTACTCTGCTCATTCTGAGAAGCGCATGGATGCGTTCGCCCTGCTGCCTGCAGGGCGGGCAAGGATGAAGCTGGTGGCTCGGCCTTGCCAGCCGCCGGAAGCTCACCTTCCAACGGGTCGGGCGCAGAGGAAGCCCGCATGATGCCCAGCCGCCGCGGGCAATTGGTGCACCCTGCGCAGGGCACAAGCGATGGGCCAGTGGCTCCGCCTGAGCCGCGAGAGAGTGCAAGGGCAGAAGAGCCGCATGCGGCTCTAGAGCCGCAGGTTCCCTACCCCTGTTCTATATTATTGCAGAGCTCCATATGGGGCAGCCACAGCTGACACAAAATGCTACAGCCAGAATTCTGACTGGAATGGATCACAGGAACCAAATCACTCCAGTCTTGACCTGAGTTCAGTGGCTCCCAATTTACCTCCTTGCCTAGTTCAAGGTGCTGGTACTGATCTTTAAAGCTCTGTACAGCTTGGAGCCAGCATACTTTAAAGTCCACCTTCTTATAATAGAGGAAATGTTTTGCAAAGTGAAACTTGTCCTGTTACATGGTTCAGGAACTTTGCTGTCCGTTTGTTCTGGCCTCCCAAGAATCCTTTCTTGGAAATGTTATTTTTAAAAAAGTCATAAATGCTTCCCACCCCAAGAGGCATTCAGTCGTGTGCAAGAGCAAGAACAAAAACATTACAAAACAGCTCTAACATTTTGGGCTTAATAATTCCCTAAAAGCATAGAGATGGTGAATCTCAGGCTGCTTTCTTCTAATAATATACTAACAACTTGTCAAAAAGTCACGTACGATGTACCATCACAATGGCTATGCAAGTATGTTTTGGTTAGGTAAGACTCAACCTGTTCTTTGGGCTGAAAAAGGACAACTGAGACAATAACAAAATATATGGGAAGTCCAGACCAAGCCTGGTATAGTGGTTAAGAGAGGCAGACTCTCTGGAAAACCAAATTTGATTCCTCCACATGAAGCCAGCTGGGTGCCCTCAGGCCAGTCAGTTCTCTCAGAACTCTCTCAGCCTCACTTACCTCACAAGGTGGCTGTGGTGGTGAGGGAAAGAGATTGCAAACCGATTTGAGACTCTTTAAGTAGAGAAAAGTGGGGTGTAAAAACCTACTCTTCTTCTTCTGAAGAGCTCAGAGGGATATGTAACTAAATATACCACTGGAAGCCTCATTCTATTTTTAAACCTATTTAAACATATTCAAACTTGTGTTTATCTTTTCTTATCTACTATCAGGACTTGAACATTCCTTTCCCAAACAAAAGCTGAGATTTTCCACACTGTTCCAAGCAACCAACTTTTTGGTAGATGCTACAATGACTGCAAAGCTGTGACCTCCCAATGGTTGCAGTATGTCCTGCTGCCTCTCTTCTAAAATATTCTATATTTTTCCATTCCTGTTTCACATTACTGGCTGCCAACAGTAGGAAGATGGAGAGGGTGTAAATATTGGGCCCCTTTCAGATTGCCATTCTAAACCTAGGCTCATTCCGCACATGCAGAATAATGCACTTTCAAACTGCTTTCAGTGCTCTTTGAAGCTGTGCGGAATGGCAAAATCCACTTGCAAACAGTTGTGAAAGTGGTTTGAAAACGCATTATTTTGCGTGTGCGGAAGGGGCCCAGGTGTCATTAATTGTTGGCCCTTTTTTGAGTAAAGTGATACAGAGATGGATGTTCATAAGGCTCATCTCAATCTATCTACGAGTCGTTTCTAAAGCTCTCTGGTCAGTTCAAACAATGCCACTATTGTATTGTCGAAGGCTTTCACGGCCAGATTCAACTGGTTGTGGTGGGTTTTCCGGGCTGTGTGACCGTGGTCTGGTGGATCTTGTTCCTAACGTTTTGCCTGCATTTGTGGTTGGCATCTTCAGCGGTGTATCACAGTGTGTAACAGACTTCCCTCTGTGATACACCTCTGAAGATGCCAGCCACAGATGCAAGTGAAACATTAGGAACAAGATCCACCAGACCACGGCCACACAGCCTGGAAAACCCACCACAACCAGTGCCACTATTGTGTCCCTGGCAGCATGTTCTTTCCTGGCAACAGGAATAGTGACAGCAGCAGTGATGCTGCTATAGCACTATGGTACTATAACGATACAATGCATATCCTAGAATGTTAAAAAAGGCTGGGAAAAAAATGTCACACGGACAAAACCGGCTAAAAATATAGCAGTTCTTTCAGAAGCACTCCAGACAGTTCAAACCGCACACTAGAGCGATTTCAGAAGCACAAGGAAGAACTGAAAAGGGAGAAATCAGTTTTCATATAAAGCCACAGAGCCCCGCAATGTCGACAGGAAGCAAGTAGTGTTTTGACTGAACAGGTAAAATAAAAACCCACTAGCAGCCAGAGCTGAAGCTGTTATGTCGAAACTGACACAAAGGATTTGTTAGCAACCTTCTGCTCAATCGGATTGTAAGGCCAATTTGACAGGGCTTTGTATATCATTCTGATACAATGCCAGGCAAGTCTCACTGGTTACTGACTGCATCTCCATGTCACTGAAAATGGTGCGAGTGTGTACACAATGATACCTTGCACAGAATCAGACCACTGGTCTATCAATATCAGTCTTACCTGTTTGGCAGTAACTCTCCCAGGTGTTGGATGAAGGCTATCTGCCACTTGATCCGTTTAGCTGAGATGCTGGGGTTGAACAAGGGGCCTTTGCATGCAAAGGAGAGGCTACACCACTGAGCCCTAGCCTGGGAGGTGAGTGCTCATAACAGCACAATATCCAATTCTGTGTACAACCTACTGGAGAACTTGTGTGTGTGTGGGGGGGGGGGGGATGTTTTTAGCAGCAGCCACATATTTACCATAACGTCTAGTTTGGTCCTTGAGGACGCCATAAAATAGCTCTAGTGCATCGGTGTATTTTTTTAAAAAATCTGTTTCCGAATAAGTACTGAATTGTTGCAAAAATGACCAAGGGACAATCTCTCCTGGCATGTTCCCTACAGATCACTTCAGTCTTTGACCAAAATTTTACTGGTGGTCTCAAGCTCTCGATAGGCCCGGTCCCTGCCTACCCAATGGAAAGCCTAAAGCCATACATACTTGCCTGGGTACTGAGGTCACAGAAGGAGGCTGTCCTTGTGACACCTGCCCCGGCCAAGATACAGGGGGCACAGTGTGTAGAAGGGCTTTCTGTGTAATTGTTCCCAGGCTATTTCTCCCCACAGAGGTCTGCCAGGCACCTGCCCTTATGGGTTTAGATGCCTGGTAAAGACTGTCCTCTACACTCAGGCATTTGGTTAGTCTCCCTGGATGCTCTCTCCATGTTGCTGCTGGTTGGCAAGAGGTGGAATTTTAATTACAACTGGTACCACCAGCAATGAGCAAAATTTGTGATGTTTTAATGGGAATGTTTTAATGCACCGCCTAAATATCTGGTATAAAGGAAGGTAAGAAAGGCAGATTTATAGCTCAGAGAGAAGAAACGTAAAACGTGAAATATCATATTGATTTATTTATGATTCTACCACCTTGCCTTATCGTGACCCGAGGAGACCAACTTCTGCATTGAGAGTGGCTAATTTGAGGGGTCAACTACTGAACAATCTCAAGGATGCTCTACAATTAATACCACCACCAATGAACACCTGAGAGGCATGGAGTGCATGACCTCAGTATGAGGCTATCAGGTAGGGTTCCAGAGGGCGAGAACTTCCCAGTGGGCACCTTTGCCACTCTAAGCCCAACCTTGGCATGGTAGAGCGAGATACAAATTTAATAAAATAATAAATGGCAATGGTTCCTTGCCTTGCTATTTGCCGTGTGCAGAGGCTTAGAACTTTTGCAGTGTGCAGAGGCCTATGAACTTACTAGAGCAGCCTGAGATGTCCGGTGCTTTCTGTGGGGGGCTAGGACTTAGAACTGGGGTTCAAATCCCCATTTGGCTACAACACTCAGTGGGTGATTGTAAGCCTGCCTCAGTCTAACCTATCGCACAGGTTTCAGAAGATAAAACCAGAGAACGGTATATACAGCCCTAAGCGCCTAAGAAAAGAGGAAGGATAGAAGCAGACAGGGAGGCATATTTAATACATGTATGTTCATATTATCCAGGCCTCCATTTTCCTCTTTTTCTTCCCTCAGAAATTAAACTGTAATCTTCTCAGGACAGAGACCTCCCCCCCCCCCTTTGTTAGTACCGCATGAAGCTGCTTTATACTGAATTGGATCATCAGACCACCAAGACTGTCAATGGTGCTCCAGGGTTTCAGACAGAGATCATCAACATGTTCTAACGTCTAACCCTGTTAGGTGGAGATGCTAAACCTGGAACTCTCTGCATGCCATGTTTCCCTCCACAAGAGTTGTGATACATGTTACACATCCCAGATCAATAATAATTATTTCCCCCTAAAATCAGAGCCTTGATTGAAACTCAGTAGGCCACTTGAAGCTCACCTTTCCCACTCAAGTGTCCTACTGGGATCTCTTAAACAAGGAAAATATTAACAAAATCAAGTTAGAATGGTGTGACTTAAGACTGCAGCTTGAATTGGCTCTATAATTCAATAGGATTTACTACCAACTAAATGTTTTGCTTCAAGATGACAAGCGATGTTTACACAACCATGCTCGAGCTTTGATTTTTCAAGAGATTGCTCTACGGGTTTGCCAAATCCAACTTTCTTCCAAGAGGCCTCCAAGGATCCACAAACCCTCCGGTCTTATTTTAGTCCCTTTAAAAAGGGCTGCAAATACTCTGCTTATAAGCACTGCAATAGATCCAAAAAATGAGACCCCAAACAGCAATGAACAAATCTTCACCCCACTCTATTCGTGACCTGTTTGCAACAAAACAACTTGCAAAAAGCTACACTCAACACGATCGTCCTCACACAGTACCACAAGGTCATTTAGATTAATGAGCCTGTTAAAAAATACTATATATTTTATTCGATTTATTATCACAGATCGACAACATCTCAGGTAGCTCGTGCCTGATCTCATGTTTGCAAAGGCACCACAACATAGCCAGAGATCTGCAGCTTTGGAGCACCATCAACACCACACTGATTTCGGCATAATCCTGGGTGAATCTGAGCCTCCCATCCCCAAATCCGAAAGCCCAGGGTCGCCCTCAGAACTGGGGGAGGCCACTGCAGCCACCCGGGCGACCCATTTACCGTGCATAGGCTACTCGTGTGTAAAAACAACACCTCAAAACATGATGGGGTGGAGGGAAGCACGGAAGCAAGAACTTTATTTCTTTTCCAGATTTTTGGGGACATCTCCCCACATGACTTACCCGATTGCACGAGACTGCAGCAAGACAGAAGCACAAGCCCGGGAAAGCAAAGCCCAACCAAGAAATTCATGGTGGAAGGAGGCGAGATCCGGCCAAGTTTTTTTTCCAAGACAGCTGCGGGGACAGAGAGCGACGGGCACTGCAATCGCCCTGCAAGAATCCCACGCCACGCCGCTGCAACGATTCCGTGCAAGGAAGCGCTGCAGCAACTGCGAGGACCCCGCGGCTGTCTTCCCACGTGACGGAGAAAGCAAAGCAACTCTGCTACAGGGAGGGTGGGACATCGGATGTGGGCGGGCCCGGGAGAGAAGCCTGGCCATTGGCTATTGGGCTCAGGAAGCGGCTGTTCAGGCCTGGTTGCATTGCTTTCCCCTGCAAAGCAGAAGGCTGGATGGAAAGCCAGGCGAAAGTGCTCTGCACGTGGTGTTGAAACGGAAGGGTACAAGTGCCCGCGCAGAGCAGCCCCTGGTTTGCCCACCTACTGAGGTGCACCCTTTATGTGCGTTTAGAAAATCAGCAAAGACGCAGCTATTTCCCCTCGTCTTTGGCTGGAGGGAAACATGGCATGCAGATAGTTGTTGGGCTGAAGAGATGGTTTCCCCTCGTTTGGTAAATTAATTAATTATATTTCGTGGTCGCCCTTCCCTAAAAGGCTCAGGGTAATTTACAGTCTCAGGTTAAAAGATCAAGTTAAAACAGTCTCAGTTAAAACGTTACACGTTGCAATAAATACTTGAAGGCTCCGTCTGAAACTGCACGTGATTACTTAAAATTATCAAGCAATAATGCCCAGGTCTCTCCCATTGTCTCCAGATCGTTTGGTTTAGGTGACTCCCAGCAAAGGGTCAGCAAATAAGAAAAAGAAACATTTTAATATTTTATTTTATTGGATTTCTATCCTATCCTTTCCCATTCAAAGATGAGCTTAGGTGGATAACAACATCAAATATACACAAACAAATATTCATAATTGCATATATACCAATTAAAAATCAATAAAAATACCTCAGGAGCATTACTATTACAACTTATTTCAAAATTCCTGGTTGATCGACATGGGCGGATGGAAAGCAATAAAACACTAACCTAACTAAAACGGCACTATCAGAATTTTAAACAGATTTTGTTGATTTTTTTTGTATTGACTTTTATGAGTCTTATGTTGTAACCTGCCCTGAGACCTTTGAGTGTAGGGCAGGAGAAAAATAATTTAAATAGGTAAATAAATGAGGGGGTCAAATGTGGCAACAGGAGAAAAGTGTGGCTACTTTGCTTCAATGGCGAATGCTTCCCTTCCCTCATTTAAGCAAAGTTGCTCAGTCCCTGGAAAGGAGGAAACCAGCACTGAATGCCTAGTTCTGTCACTTGGTGCTGTTTACCTGTGGGAATTTATTTTTTTAACATAGGGACATGCCAAGATTGGATCCTCCACCTGAGCTTCTTATTCCACCTCCTCATTCTGTTGCATTTGTGAATCAGCCATCAGGACAAGTTTACATGAGATGTTGACCTGTTCAAAGGAGAGTTCTGCCACCTGCCACTCAATCGCTCTTCTGTTCCAGCCATAAGAGTTCAACCAGACTTCAGTTCCAGCCTTGTTTGTGGCTGGCAGGGAGGTGGCCTGTGAACTTCATGTAAACAGTGTAATTAATGACCACAATTCAGGGCTCACCACCTCCAGTTGCATAGCAGCAATGAAATAGCATTCAAGCGCCATGTGTCACTAAGCAATGCAAACACTGTTCCTTTGATTAGGGTTGTGACCAAGTTGGAGCAAAACAGAAACCTTGACAAGGTTGGCCTTTGGGATGTGCAGGAGTAGAGTTGATGTGTGCATGGTGATTATAACCATTCAGCATGGGCTAGTTGTAGGGGGTGAGGACATACAAAATAGCCATCTGTGATGTAAACCCAGAAGGGACATCGGTGCATTCGGACAACGCTCTAGGATTCCACACAACCAGTTTTGGTGAAATCGTGGAATATAGATGACATTACTAGATTTTCGCCAGCATTGGGCTTGTGGTGTTGATAAGATGCCTAATTCTTTCCACGTTTTTCCTACCACTCCTCTAAAGCTCTGGCAAACCTCCCAGACTATAGGGCAAGGGATGTCCTGTTACGTAGCAGGAGATCTGGCTATTTAGCTGAGATTTCTTGCTCCTGGGAGCAGAATTTTGCCTTGTTCCCCACAACATCAAAGTGCATTCAGGCAACACCTGGGATTCCCCTGTCTTTTCTCTGATCTTTCTCAAACTTGTTTTGCTGCTAAATTTGTGGAATATCTTGCACTGGAGCCTAGATGGCTGGCATATGGGAGGATTGTAGGGAAAGTGATAGAAATTGCCAATATGGTGATATCATTAGGTTTAGAAGAGCAGAAAGTTTGGCTGTAAGAGAGAAAGCAAAGTTGGTTTTGTTAACAGCCTCTATGATACTGATCCCCCAATGTGAAAAAATCTTGCATATTTGAACCATTTTATAAGCCATCTTCTTGCTACGGTATAAATATACCTAAGGCATATTATAATTTTATTAAAATATTTATAATTCAAAATTTAAAACACAGCTCTCAAGACAATGAAAACTGGCAATAAAAACAGCTGTTAATCTCTGGGTGATTAAAACTATTTAATGTAGGCGTCAGAAAGACAGGGCTGGGCAAAGGAACCACCTCAGAAAGGCGTCTTAATTTTGCCTGCCTGATTTCTGAAAGTGGAGGTGAAATTGAAAACAAAATGAAACCCCCAATTAAACTAATTGAAGTCTTGATCATTGTTAAGCTGTCTGAAACTAACACACATATTAATTGATTTTATTAATGACCCATTGACCTAACCTTGCTATGTTCCCTACAAATTAGGAATCGGAAGGAGGGTGAATGTATTAAGAAGAAATAATTCATCACAATTTTTTGTAGCCAGAAAGTGTGGTAGAGGCTGAGTGCAGAGGTTATTTAAGAAGAACATAGGAACATAAGAACTAGCCTGCTGGATCACACCAGAGTCCATCTAGTCCAGCACTCTGCTACTCGCAGTGGCCCACCAGGTGCCTTTGGGAGCTCACGTGCAGGATGTGAAAGCAATGGCCTTCTGCGGCTGCTGCTCCCAAGCACCTGGTTTGCTAAGGCATTTGCAATCTGAGATCAAGGAGGATCAAGATTGGTAGCCATAGATCGACTTCTCCTCCATAAAACTGTCCAAGCCCTTTTTAAAGCTATCCAGGTTAGTGGCCATCACCACCTCCTGTGGCAGCATATTCCAAACACCAATCACACGTTGTGTGAAGAAGTGTTTCCTTTTATTAGTCCTAATTCTTCCCCCCAGCATTTTCAATGAATGCCCCCTGGGAATTTTACCACATTCCCCTCTCCCATCAGTCACTGACCTCTTTTTGTAAAATCGGCAATATTTGTAGCTGCTCTCACACGCCTGTGGACAGGACAAAACATGGTGAAAAACTCTTTGACTGGGAATGAGGAGGAATTAAAAGAATTCAGCTGCATGGGAATAATTCTGGTCTGGGATTCTAATTCCACAGGGGTAGCCATGTCAAACTGTTGCCAAAAAATTTCACTGAAGATTAATTTGCATGAGCCCACACAGGACACAGAGGAACAAATTGTGAATAAAAATGCCAGAGAGATCATTTATGATGTTTCTGGGCAGAACTCAGAAATATGCAAGTTGTGCCAGGAAGGTCTCAGCAATTGTTCACTGGTGGTTAACACCCGAGGTTTCCCCTTGGGTGACTTAGCATTTCCTCAGAAATTTTCTGTTGCTTCTGAATCCTGCTTCTGTTGCTTTTGCATGAAAAACATACATTCATATACATGTGTCACTTCCATGTCAAGTCAGGGAATCTTTCAACTTCATGGTGCTTCGTGGGAGAAAAATAAATGTTTTTGATATGCCCTGGATTCTGATTAAGCATCAGGCAACATGATAAAAAATAATGTTAACCACAAGAATGGGAGCAATATCTGTGTGTGCATGCGTGCGTGTGTGCGTGCGTGTGTGAGATATATATAATACAAAAAAGAAAGCTAGAAGGATTCTTTTCTGTTTTGTAAGTGTTGGAGTCTGAAATTGTACTGCAGAAAAGGTAGGAAGAAGCTCCATAGATCCCCCCTCCCCCCCGCAAGATATGCAAGAAAACCTTATAGTGGAAAGTGTCATCCAGTTGCAGCTGACTTATGGTGACCCTTCATAGGATTTTCATGGGAAGAGATGAACACTGCCTTCCTCTGCATAGCGACCCTAGTATTCCTCGGTCTCCCTCTAAGTACTAACCAGGGCCAATCCTGCTTAGCTTCTGAAATCTGATGAGAGCTAGCCTGGCTGCCCGAATCAGTAGGAAAATATACTTTACTAGGGGGCCCAGCCACACGTTGCTGTGGTAATTGTCCTTCTCATCACAGTCAGCAACCCACACAGATGTCCATGCAGGTCCAATGATCCCCAGCATAGCCTTTTGGGGTGGTCAAATGGAATCCTTCTTTCCCTTTTCAATTCACATTGTTATATGGTGGTGCCTTGTGTTTTTAGTATAAGGTAACCCTTCCCATTCCACAACGGGACTGTCCAGAGTGCAAATCCCGCTGTCCATGAGGCTGGTTGACAGGCACAGTCCTGGCTTGGGTAAGGCAGAACTGGGGCAAGGAGGCTATCCCAGTCAGGCAGCAGAGGCAGGGTGGTGAGGGCGCTCAGGATCGAGGCCAGCTACCCTGGAGTTCTTAAAGGGCCACTGCAGCAAAAGCATAAGCCGAGCCGGTAGTGTTGGTTCGCCCCCTCCCCGCGGATTTTCTTAGAAAAAAAAGGCAAACTACAGCTCGCCTTTTAGTAAAGAGAGAGCTGTGTGGCCAATATGGGTTAGGAAGTGGGGTAAGTGGTGGTTGGATGTGAGGGAAGGGCAGAGTGAGGTGTGTGTGAGGATGAGCTGGATGTGTAATGAAAGTATGTGTGTTATGTGGTAGCAGTGGGTGAGGCACAGAGAGTGAAAGCTACCCTCGTGTGAGGGGGGGGGACCCCACCTGACGTCTCACATGGCAAAGTGTGTTTGTGTTTCACTTCCACTTGTATTACCTAACAGTGTTACCTATTTACTGTTTTAACTGCTCATCTCTGCCCATCTGCGCGAACATTCTAAGCCCTCAGGCCACAGACAGACAGGCTGCACGAACATTCTAAGGGTAACCGTTAAACACAAACAGCTTCATGGCCTGGTGCGCCAGGAAAAAGACGTTTTACCTGGCTCAGGTATGGACTTTTGGCGATTTGAAGGTCCGATTACCTTCCTGCAACAGGGAGGAACGTCATGTGAAAATTTGGGGGTGATCCGTCCAGCCATTTCGGCGTTAGGAAGTGACTAACAAAGTCACTGTTTGCTTTTTATATATATAGATTTAAGAAATGGACAATCTCTTCTTTGATACGTTTTTCTCTGCTGCAGCGGCTGCTGTCACCAATGTCAGTTCAAGCCTGTGCTCCCCCGGCTTCTGGCCACGGCCCTGTCTCCACGTGTGGTCCAGCTATTTGGGGAATTATGGGAACTATTTGACCAAAAGCTACATGGGACGGGGAATGTTTACGTAATCAGGGGAAGAATTGATCAAGGCTGAATGAAAAAAGACTGGATCCAACCCTTGTACTCCCCAAATTATCTGTTGCTAAGTTTATTTACAATGTGCGTAGCAGGAACCTGTATTTTCAGATAAAGGGCCTAGAAGAAGACTGGAAGTTAGCTCATGTAAGTTTAGATTATCCATGGTTAAACTAGGAGTTAGATTTATCTACTGTTCACAAATGTTGAATAGTCAGTGGAGTATCTTAGGCATCCTATTATCATCAGTGCAATGCAATGCAAAGCCTTTACTGGCATACAAAAAATATTACAAAATCACAGCCTAAAATATATAATCATATATAAAATCAATCAGACTCTCACTGATGTTCAATGGTTGCATACCTGTATTTTATTCCGAAGCCTTAGTTACATCAAAGAGAAATTTAGCTACCATTTCACAGAAAGCTTCATTTGAATGGTTTAAAAGAAAGTAAAATTTTTGGTCATCCGATAGCCCCTCACACTTTGATAACAGTTGATGCCAATGTTTACTTCTTATGGAAGCCTTTTGGGGACAATAAAAAAGAGAATGCACTAAAGTTTCTATTTGTCCTCCTCCACATGAGCAAATTCTCTCCTCCATTGATTTCTTTTGATACCTTCCTTGCAACATAGCCGATGGAATTACATTAAATCTGGCCATAGCAAGTGCACGTCTCAAATTTGGATCTTTTAATATTTGGATATATGGTATATGGTGGCATACATATTTGGATATATGGTATATGGTGATATATGGTATATGATGACATACATAAATTTATTGGTGAGCATGTTTTGTTTGCTGCCGTTATTAATTTTTCATAATCCCATGTAATTACTGTGGCCTTTAAGAGGTTGTATGATTCCAAATATGTTAGCATAAGCAGTCTGTCTAATGAAAGACCTATTTCGTCTATTTTCCTAATTATTTTTTTATGCCAACTGGAATTTTTAAATTCAGGTAGCAGTAAATTGATGAAACTGCTCATTTCAGCATTATAATGAATGTGAAGCCAGAAGTTCTTAACCAAGCCAGGGAAATCAGTGTATTTTGACCCAATTCTGTACATAGTGCCGCATACAGTATGCAGTTCGGCAGGGCCATGATTTTATGTAAAAATTTAGAATGTATAGAGTTTAATGAATCTGTGGCCTTATCATCAGTGAAGAAGATGGGGAGGGAGCCCAACTCCAAGAGCATCCTTATTGTATACATATTTAAGCTCTCCTGGCCTTATAGGATCTCTAGACCTTCCTCTAGTGACAATAAATAACCAGTCAAGCTGGAAAGTGGCAAGTGGACTGACAAAGGAGCATGGTATCGAAGGGATTGTTAGCTCCCTGTAATTTGTGGTACTGATTCAGGTATGTTATGCTAACAGGCACTTAACTAGTTATTGTTGCAATGGAGGATAGGGGTACCCCCATCCCTGCCTCCATAAATTTGGGGTCAGTACCTAGAGATGACGGAGTTTGTGCAGAGCAGGGAGCTTGGCAGGGATATGATGCCACAGAAGCTGCCCTTGCAGGTAATCTAGGCACTCCAAGTGGCAGGGGGCAATGGGAATTTATGATGGGGGTTTACCCACCCTAATCAGGACCTACCACAGCATCTCCTTTGGAATTATTCCCATTCTCAATTATTCTCCTCTGGAATTATTTCTTCCTTTCCTCTAACTCTTCCTTCTTTGCCAATGATAATTTCTCATTCATTTGGAAGCACTGGGGTGAAGAGTGCCAGCATTCATAAGCCAAATATACCTGGAATTTATTCTGACTACAAGAAATATACCAGGAAATGATTATGCCTATAGGATTATAATAGGCAGCAACAGGTGTGCCTCTCTCTGTCATCAGGTTTTGCATGAGATAGGGAAATAATTTTGGATGTATCCCAACAGCTCTTTTTCTATTATGGGATCCTCTGGGACAATAATGTATTTCAAAGAAGCAATACACCCTTGGAGAAATACACAAAGCACAAAATGAAGTGGGTATGTGCAAGTAACCACCTTTATACTTAGTGATTGATTTATGACCAGTGGCGTACTGCCCACAGGGATAAGTGGGGCCAAATGACCCCAGGTGCAGCAGTGGGGGGGACAAAATTTCCCCCCTCCTCCCCCGTGCTGACCTGACTCAGAAGAGGAGGCACCTAAAGTCAGAGCTGGCCTGCTGCCAGGAGCAAGTCTGCTGCTGCAGCGTCTGTCCAAACCACCTCCTTCCCTCCCCTGGGGGCGCTGCCAGCTTGCTGCTGCTGCGGTGCTTGTTCAAGCCACCCCCACCCCTGAGCCCCTTCTCCGAGCAGGGTGGGTGGGGGTGGGGCACCTGGAGCAGGTGTTGTCCCCAGGCACCTTTTCCCCCTGTCTGTTTATGACAGCTGTTTGACAGTGTTAAATTCATGGCCTGGTGTGTGGGTAGGGGCGTGTCAGGCCAAGTGAACCAAGACCATTAACTTTGGTCTAGAACCATGACCCATTTTTCTGTAACCCTTTTAACTATGGCGCTAGGGTTGCCAGACCAAGCCTGGCAACTAGCCAAGAGGGAAGGAACATGGGGAGGAGCATGCGACATTGGTAACATTGCCAATGTAACTACTGGGTGTCATCAGGAAGTGACAATGGGTAGCCCCTAGGAATTGTTGGAAACTTAATGGTTTGGCAATTCCTGGAGCTACCATTTGTCACTTCCATTTACGTACTGCCAAAGAAGCAATAAATGGAAGGCCTCCTGCCGTATTCTGGCAACCTTGGTCATCCTTCCAAAGATTTTTTGAAAAACCTTAATGATTTTAACTGTTCTTAGGTGTAGAGATAAGAGGGCTGCCAACCCGCAGGTGGTGGTTGGAGATCTCTTGGGTTTACAATGGATTTCCAGGCAACAGATCAGTTCACCTGGAGAAAATGACTGCTTTGAAAGGAAGACTCCATGGCATTATACCCCATTAAAATCCCTCCCTTCTCCAAACCCCGCCCTCTTCAAGCTGCACTGCCAAAATTGTCGAGTATTTCCTAACATGGTGGTGGCTACCCTAATAAAGGGGTTTTTGTGTCTCCTTACTCACATCAGGGACTGTGTTAAACCAATGGGTCTAGGAATAGGGTTTGGAATTGCCCCTGCTCTCATGATTACCTGGTTGTGAAAGATTCTGCTTACTTATTTAGTGCATTTTTATCTTGCCTGTCCTCCAAGGAACTTATGCCAGTGAATACTGATCCTTCCTCCATTTTACACTCACAACAAACCTGTGAACTATTTATACGCTGAGAGAAAGAGAGAGAGAGACGGGCCCAGTAAGCTTCATGGCACAATGGGAATGGTGAACCCAGGCCTCCTGGATCCTACTCCCAACACTTTAATCACTATTCTAAGCTGGATATTTCTTTGCTGCTCTTGCTGAAGTTGGAGAGGACCCAGGTGGTATCCACTCCATTCTCCACACTTTTTGTTTTTAGCATTGCCAGGTTCCAGCTGGGGCCAGGAGACTTCTCAGAATTACAACTGGACTCCAGACTATAGAGATCAATTCCCCTAGAGCAGTGATGGCGAACCTTTTCGAGATCGAGTGCCCAAATTGCACCCCAAACCCGCTTATTTATTGCAAAGTGCCAACACAGCAATTTAATCTGAATACTGAGGTTTTAGTTTAGAAAAAATGGTTGGTTCCGAGGCGTGTGTTACTTGGGAGTAAGCTTGGTGGTCATCGGTGGCTTGGCTTTGAAGCAACCGAGCAACTCTTCCAATGGGTGAATCACGACCCTAGGAGGGTTTATTCAGAAGCAAGCCCCATTGCCAGCAACCGAGCTTACTCCCAGGTAAAGGATTGTGCTTTAGTTCTTTGCATGAAAATCAATGGGGTTTAACAGCGCTTAACAGGGTTACCTACACTGCTTCCCCAAAACTAGGTCTTAGGTATAATGCTAATAATTGAGCCCAGTGGCCCAGGCCAGCCTAGACTGAGGGGGGCACTCTGTTTGCACGTGCCCACAGAGAGGGCTCTGAGTGCCACCTCTGGCACCTGTGCCATAGGTTCGCAACCACTGCCCTAGAGGAAATGGCTGCTATGAAGATTGACTCTATGTCAGGGGTCAGCAACCTGCGGCTCTCCAGATGTTCACAGCCATGCTGGCAGGGGCTGATGGGATTTGTAGTCCATGAACATCTGGAGAGCCGCAGGTTGCAGACCCTTGCTCTATGTCATCACATTCCTGCTGAAGTCCTGCCCCTCCCCAAACCATGCCCTTCCCAGGCTCCACCCCAAAATCTTGAGGAATTTCCCAGCTCAGAGTTAGCAACCCTACTTGCTGCTCTTCTGCTTTCACACAGGCCATGATGGGGACAGAAGGATGCTTGCTTTTTTCCTCAGTTTCTACCTCAGTTTTGCATTCTTGAGCCATTCCTTTCTGAGAGGTCCATCATATCATGCATTTTCCATCAGTTCCTAGAAAGGAGATATATTCCTGTGCAGTATGTTACCATAGAATACCATAGAATACAAACTTACACTATGCCCATTGGCTAACCCTACTTATTACATTAAAAAACCACACAAAGGAGAAAAGTGCAAGTGCTCTATTCATATACAAAGGTGCGACATATGAAGTATATGAACAAACTACAAAGACTACCAACACTGATTGCTGAATTTGCCCTCTTTTTCTCTTGTGTGAGCCCTTCTTTAAATGAAACCAGTGTTCTTAAAAGAATACATGTGTTGGCAGCTATTTTTGCCAATTTTCTGTTCATGCAGCAGTTCTCTGGCTCAGAAGGAGAACCATGCATCTATGCCAGCCTGAATGTTTTGGAGGAAGGTGGGATAAAAATTACTAGGCCTGTGTACTTCTGCACACTGACTTGGATAGCCTGAGGCTAGCTGGATTTCATCACATCTCAGAAGCGTTAGCCCTGGTCAGTATTTCGATGGGCAACCACCAAAGAATACCAGGGTCATGACACAGAGGCAAGCAACTGCAAACCATTTTGGAACATCTGTTGCTGGAAAACACTCTATGAGGTTTCCATAAGTCAGCTGTGACTTGACGGCACACACGCAAAAAAATGTCCTTTGCCGGGAAAGTTATATGACAAGAACTGTAATCTCCACCAGGTGGCAGACTGAGAATTGACAAACATGGAACATCGACTATAGCGTGGTAAGGTTTATTGTCAAGCTGAAACAGGTATTTTTCAGAATACAGTGGCACATGACAGACTAATGAGGTTTTATTCTAGCCTCTAAGTTGACATAAGACTCCTATTTATTTTTATTGCACCACAAGAGCACAGTTACCTGTCTGGAGTTTGCTGAAGCCGTTTGAAGATTCCACACCGGACACCAATTTCTGCTCTTGATTTTGGTACATGGCTGTTGTTTAAGTCATTGTGTTTAGACTTCAGCCCACAAGTTTGACAGCTGGAAAGATCCAGTCTAAACCCAGTTGAATAAATGGTATTAGGAGGGTTATCAACAGGCACCCAAGCACTATTCTGCTTTTTGTTCCTGTTGGGAGAAAAAGCAATGTTTTTCTGGTTGATTATCTGAATTTGATTGCTGGATAGAATAATGGCACAGCTGTATCAGCTGTGAAAGAGGCAGCAGCCCCAACTAAAACCCAGGGGTCTGGCTGGAGCCCCAACTAAAACCCAGGGGTCTGGCTGAAAGAGGCAGCAGCCCCAACTAAAACCCAGGGGTCTAGCTGTCACCCCCAAAGATACTTCCCGGCAGCATGGGAAGGCTTGAAAAATCCAATACCCTTCTTGCTGTTAGAAGCCTCTATGGGCCTCAATATACTTATGCTGCTCAAAAGGGTTGCTTAAATTCAGAGAATAGGCTGCTGGTGTAACATCGGCTCCTTCCCGGTCATGACCCCATTATGCCAGCAGGGGCCCTGGGACGCTGCTGTGGTGTTCAGCACAGCATTCCAACTCGGGGGTGGGGGGCTACTGCTGCACACTGATGGGATCACCCCTCCATTGGTGTAAGTGCCCCTGGGAGGGCAAATCTGCCAGCAAGCAGATTTCCCTCCTCCCCTTTGGATGGGGCTCAAAATTGCCTAGATATTTATTTGGCATAGATCCATAATTAGAGTTGCCAATCTCCAGACAACAGATCAGTTTCCCTAGAGAAAATAGCTGGTTTGGAGAAAGGGGGACCTGGCTGAGGTACTTCACCTGCCCTCCCCAGGCTCCATCCCCATGTCTCCAGGAATTTCCCCTCTCTGAACTGCCACCCCTACCATAATTCATGAAACAGAAGAGGTGTCCTTCAGGATTAGACAAATGGACCATCTAATCTGGCATCGGGTTTCAAACAGTGGCCAACTATTGGAAGGCCAGCAAACAGGGCATAACTCAGGCCCTTATTTTGTGTTGTCATGTTAATATTCCATAGTTTACTCTCTCTGAGGCCCCTTCCACACATGCAAAATAATGCGTTTTCAAACCACTTTCACAACTGTTTGCAAGTGGATTTTGCCATTCCGCACAGCTTCAAAGAGCACTGAAAGCAGTTTGAAAGTGCATTATTCTGCTTGTGCGGAATGAGCCTGAGTGTGGGACTTTGTGTTTACAGCTTACAACATTGATTGTACCTTCTGGTGTATAAAGTTTGGGAGACACTTTGTTCAAAAGGATGTCTCCCTCCCCCACACCTGTTGCCCGAAGTGGTGGGGAGTCTTTCCCTTTTAGTGTGGGGAAATTAGCTGGAGCAGACTCTTGGCATTGCAAAAGCCCAGGCAACACGGGGTCTTGATTGCCTATGTATACAAGAGTCGGCTTTTGTATAGAAACATGCAGGAGAGTGGATTAAAGTTTAACAGTTTTTGTAAAGGGATGAAAATGGGGGTACTCAATCACACACTTAAAACAGCAGAACACACACACAGTCCTAGGATACAGACAATTGTGAGGGGATGGATCTGGAATAAATGAGGAATTAATGTGGACAGGCAATACAAGTTATAGTCACCTGATCCTGGAGTGGAATGGTCCGATGAACAGAACTGAGTGACCCACGCTTAGCTCTGAAAGAAACAGTGCTGTGGAACAGTATCACAGACAGAATGTTGTCCAGAGATACTGAACACTATCTATTGGGAGTGTGGGCTTCTTGTAGGGAAAAATGGACCCTCAGAGTTATGCATAGTGATCCTAAATCTCCCTAGACAAAAGGGATTTCCTGCCCTTCCTGGGAAGCACAAGAGACAGACATTAACCTTAGTGGTGGGTCATCAGGGTAGAGACATCAACCTGATGTGCCCATGGAAGTTAGCTGAAAATATTACAGTTGCGAAACAATGACAATGCAAAGTAAGGTGGTCATTCAAGGTATTACTCAGAGAAAGAAACTTTAGTTAGTACAGGTAATGTGCAGGTAAGCACATCAATACATTTATTGTTTTCACTGGGGTGCATGGTCTAGGGCTGAAGACAAAGTCTTCAGGGCAAAGTCTTTTGTGGAGACTTAATCCTGTTAGGAAGGGTGTGAGAGAATCTTATTCAAGTTGCTTTGGACAAGTCCAGACAAAGTTCTTTTTCCTTATAGGTACATTGAGCCAATGCCCAAAGAGAGGCTCCCCCCTGTTGGGGTACTGTGCTGGCAAGCACCCAAGAGTTGGCTGAGGTGGTTTTCTATAAAAGCAGGGTCCCATAGTCCACCACATGTCAGTCTGGCAACACTCCCCCCCCCATAAGTAATTAAAATGCACAGAAGAAAAATCTCCTTAGATGTACAAGGTAGTGTTTGACATGGCATTTGGAAATTTTCAAATGGTTCCAGAAACTTAATGGCAGAACAGGAGCCGAACATTGAGATGTCTGTCAGGTTGCTACAGTAATCCACAATGATATCTTGAAGTCTTGTGAGATTGTTGTGTGAGAAGGTTTTAAAGGGAAATTGGGTTGGGTGTGGCATACCTGGAGGTCCCATTAAGAAGAAGAAGAGTTTGGATTTATATCCCCCTTTTCTCTCCTGTAGGAGACTCAAAGGGGCTTACAATCTCCTTGCCCTTTCCCCCTCACAACAAACACCCTGTGAGGTAGGTGGGGCTGAGAGAGCTCCGAGAAGCTGTGACTAGCCCAAGGTCACCCAGCTGGCGTGTGTGTGAGTGCACAGGCTAATCTGAATTCCCCAGATAAGCCTCCACAGCTCAGGCGGCAGAGCGGAGAATCAAACTCAGTTCCTCCAGATTAGATACAAGAGCACTTAACCTCCTACACTACTGCTACTCCCAGTGTTTGTAGACTTCTCTTCAGTTTGTAGACTTCTCTTCAGACTTGACACCTGCCCCATCACATTGATTTTACAATGCATGTGGTGGCCAGCAGTTCAGAATCAGATGTAGTGATGAACAGTATGTTAGAAAATGGAAAAGAATAGGTGTGAAAGAAGTGATGTGGACTTGCACCCAAAATTCAGAAATTATCAAATGTAAACAGAAATGTTTTATCCCACCTCCCAGCTCAATTATAGGCAGAATCTGGCAGCTATCCTAATCACATTTTTCCTGTAGGTGCCTTTCACATGTCCCCAAACGATTAAAAAATCAGAGCAAGTTTTTGAGATGACCTATGATGCATGAAAATTAGGTTGCTTTTTCATAAATGTAGATGAAATATTACACTAGGTCTTGATGGGCAAAGAGGATTGCCTGGTTTTCCTGACTGGGACGGAACAGCCCCCGGCCCTCCACAGGGGGATGAGAACCCACCAACCTCTGCATGGAGCCACCTCTGGAGTCAATACTCAGGGATAGACTTGGATGATCCTTAGTCTTCTTTCCTGTAAGCAAATTGTACTTCTGTCCAAGATGCCTCTATGTGACTTGGCTTTCCTACTAGTACCTCCACCTATTAGTACCTCCACCACAAGCTGACCTGCTGACAAACAGCCTTTCCACGGTCCCAATGCCCCTCCCTTCCATGACCAGGAAACTGGAGTCACCCAGCCGTTGCCTCTCTCTGAAATTTCTGTAATTGCCACCTCTTCACACTTTCATTTGTATCACAAAAACTGGCAGCATGATGGACTCTGGGAAGCATGAGAGTATTGTTTATGAAACAGTTTCCCTGTACCACACAAAAAAAGATGCAGTACTGAAACCTCACAGTGGAGAAACATACCTGTTGCCAAATAATTAAATCCAAAAACTCTTGTAGGCTTAGTAGTTCCCTGATACATTTGCAGGGCCATTCTAAGCAGAGTTACACCCTGTTATCTTCACTGAAGTCACTGGACTTATAAAAGCGTAACTCTGCTTAAGGTGGCACTGCTGGTGTATGACTGTTGCCAAGTGATTGACAGTGTTTTCAGGTGATTGACAGGCAATGGGAACATTGTTGAGTTTTAATAATGTACCATAGACAAAGAGGCCAGAATGTTTCAGACTTAAAACCTTAGTAAAATATTGTCTTAAGTTATCTGAACTTCATTCCTCCCTGCCTTGAAATTCTGGAGGACAGCCAGAGAAACTTACAATTAGTTTTGGAGTACTAGAGCAGGGTTTCAATTTTTGCTTCTCAGTCAGCTGTTTCTTTTCACACTAGAGTAGCCAGTGGAGTGGCAGTGGTGGGTGAGGCCACAATGTCACTTCTGCCCAAGAACCTGGAAGTGATCTGACTGCAACTGTTAAGGATTTTTCCTGATCTCTATGGTGTTTGCCATAGAGTTTCATGGAAACCTGGGTATTGCATGATGCAGCAATGTAACTTCCAGTTATGCAGCTGGAAGTGGGGTCACGATGATGCCATTCCTGTCTGTCTCTGCTCTTTTGATGTGTTGCCAGTCAAGGGCTGACCATCTTATACATATTGTAAGCCACCTTTAAAACATAAACTTGTTACACACAGGGTAGCGGGGAGCAGTTAGTGGTACCAAGATGCACCTCTTCTCCACATTGTTTGCTGCTGTCCATAATGGTGCTAGGTGGGACCTGGAAATCTCCTGGAATTTCAGCTGATCTCCAGACTACAGAGATCAGTCTCCGTGCAGAAAATGGCTTCTTCGGAGGATGGAAATATTCATTTTCTCCAGAGGAACTGATCACTGTAGTTTGGAGATGATGTTATGTAAGGATTAATCTGAATTTTTTAAAGGTTCCTGTCCCAATTTGTCTGTGTGATATACACAAACTATACAGCACAATCCTAAACAGAGTTTTTACACCTCTCTAAGACCATAAAAGCCAATGGGCTTAGAATGGTTTGATTTTTGTTAGGATGGCACAGATAACATTCCTTTTAAACTGGGAAAACATGGAAACAGATCCTTTCACAGTCACTGAGAGAGCAATTTTAAGCAGGTCTACTCGAATTCCACTCCAGCCTCTACCATGGGGCTTACTTCCAGGGAAAAGTTCTTAGGACTGCACTGTTATTTCATGGGGTGATGATCATAGGCTTCCCAAGGTTGTCTCTCATACTTCCCAAGGTTGTTATGATGATGAGACTGGGAAATTTACCATGTATATTGCTTTTCAGAGGGAAGGTAGGGAGGAAAAATGTAAACAATAACATTGCCATTTCCAATGTAACGAATTCTTATCGTGTTCTTTATTAGAGACACTGTTGATTCATGCAAAATAAAGCATATGAGCTCCCCCACCCCCGAAACACTCAATAATGCTCATGTTGCTCTGATCTTCATGTTGCTCTGAACTTTCATGTTACTTTGAATCTTCTTCAGGTTGTTCTGGATACTCATCCTCCTCTGGATCTTCATGTTGCTCTGAACTTTCATGTTGCTTTGAATCTTCTTCAGGTTGCTCTGGATACTCATCCTCCTCTGGATCTTCATGTTGCTCTGAACTTTCATGTTGCTTTGAATCTTCTTCAGGTTGTTCTGGATACTCATACTCCTCTGGATCTTCATGTTCCTCTGAACTTTCATGTTGCTTTGAATCTTCTTCAGGTTGTTCTGGATACTCATGCTCCTCTGGATACTCATGCCCCTCTGTATACTTATATCGGTTTAGAAAGCGATAGAATAAGGAATAGAAATATTTATAGTAATAGTCAGAATAATCAAAATCATGATCGTCTGTATCTTCATTGTCTAAGTCCTTTGTACTCTTGTCTTCCTTTGGATTTGGCCCTGCATGAGAAAAATATGGAGAAAGTCAAAAAGGTTGCCTTTACCTTGCGTTTGAGACAAAAGTTCTGCATTTGTCAGGCTAGACAAATGATGGTGAGTGTGGGTGGACTCTATCCCTCAGAAAGATTGCTTACTTATAGGAAATTGCTTAATGGTCCGTGTGGTCCATGTGATGTGAGTGAGCATTTATTATTTAAATAAGCTGTCACAGTTATGCAAGGACAGGGCTTTTATTATTACTGGTGCTTTATATAACATTATTAGTCAACCTGACAATACCTTTGGTAGGAAATGTTTTCCTCCTTCCTATCTCATGTAACTTATAAAACTTGTAGTGTTATTAGTTGTCTTTTGGAGATTGGATCTGCTGCAATTTGACATGAAAGTATGTCAGAGAGGGTTTCTTTACTTAATATCTGCATTCTGTTTTGTTGCAGAAAACCACTGGGCTGATTTTCAGTGGAAAAATATGGAAAAGGGAAACACCTCAGTGGCTGAATAGAAAAAAAATAGAATAGAAATAGGAAAAAAAATGTTTCATGGCATTGATCATGTTTCCCTTGTTCATGAATTGTGTAAATACTTCGGTCAACATTAGATTGCTGTGGTGGTATCTTTCTTCATCACCCTTAGTAATTGTGTTGTTTTAAAAAATAAAACCACAGATAATATGCAAATACCAAGTTCCCATTTGACGGGAAGAGCAGGATATTAAATTGAATAGTAACCTGTATCTTTAATTTCCTGTCCTTGCCAATTCCCCGTTCTTTTCACAATTACCTTGGTTCTTCAGGGTCTTCTGGAACTTTCCCTACCTGATTAGGGTTGTGGAGATGTTCTGCTAAGACATCCGCATATTTGAAAAACTGAATACTCTGGCAAGTTGTCTGGGTGAATAAAGGCAATTGGATCTCCAAACAAGCCCAGCTGGTTCCTCAAAGACTGTTTCTTTGTAGCCCACAAGATGGGTGGTCTCATTTTTCCGTATCTTAGCCTGGCCAAATAAATTAGCAAGTTGCCTTGCCTCTTCCAGTCTCCGTTGCAGGAAAGATATTCTACTCTGGGCAGTTGTTACAGAATCATTGGCCTGATCTAGGTCTTTCTGTGTTTTTGTGGCCCCTTCCACACATGCAGAATAATGCACTTTCAATCCACCTTCAATGCACTTTGTAGCAGTGCGGAATAGCAAAATCCATTTGCAAACAATTGTGAAAGTGGATTGAAAGTGCATTATTTTGCATGTGTGGAAAAGGCCTGTGACAGCAGTGGGTAAATTGTCTTTGTTGCTAAATCATATCGCTGAGATCTCATTCTTTGATTCTCACTCAAATCCTCATATAAACTCATTTACACATATGCATACTTCACGCTGTCAGTCAAAGTGGCAGCACAGGCATCCTTCGTGGTACCTCTTGATTTACATTTGGTATAGAATTCAGTGTAATCTTCTTTTAGAAATCCCACAGGGTCTGGACCTCAGAAGGCACCATGTTCTTAAGGGTTTCTGCCTAATCTTTATAGCCATTTGTCTAATTTGTCTTGGCTAGGTGCTTGTCTTAATGTTCTTTCTGTGCTTGCTTTCAAGTTTATTCGTTTGGGGTATTCTTTAGGGAGATGTATTTCCATTTCAAGTATTCTAAAACCTGAAGTGGATTTCCTGTCACAAGGATTCTGCAGCCTGTGCAGAGTTAACTGCGCAAGTATTCTGAAACTTGAAGAATGACTCAGTCGTGGGAGAGTCTACAGCCCATCAGGTGAAGCAAATTCAGGCCTTTACAGGAGTTGCTGTTCCTCTGTGGAAGGATCCAGGTGTTCTAAAACCTGAACTGGGAACCTTGTGGAGAAATTCTACAACCTGTGGGGTTTTTCATCAAATGGGCCGATTCAAGTTTTGCAGGTGTGGAGGGTACCTGTCCTAACTCATTAACCTAGCCTCTGAGTCATATAGCTGAGATCCCTTCACTGATTTTCCAGAGGGGCTATGCATCCTTTTTATTTTATTTATTAATTTGGCTTCCACTAGAGCATAGGTGTCAAACTCACGGCCCTCCAGATATTATGGACTACAGTTCCCATCATCCCCTGCCAGCATGATGCTGGCAGGGGATGATGGGAACTGTAGTCCATAACATCTGGAGGGCCGTGAGTTTGACACCTATGCACTACAGTTTGAAATAATAGATAAGAATATATTTATCCAATTGGAGGTAGATGGTAAATACCGAGTAGCAAATCACATTGCTTCAAAGAGAGGATATAAGGCAATTACCACCATGTTGGAAAAAGACACACAGTCGCCAGTGCAGTTCTATTTTATTGCTATCTACTAACAAAGTGCTTCGCCAGACCACAGGTGTTTTCAGGCACAAATCACATTGCTGTCTGTGCTAACTGTATACAAAAGTGGTACCAATCAGGTGCCCTCACCTTATCAGGTTTGCACACAGTACAAGCTGTGCACTCGGTACTAATCTGCACACGGCACCTGTTAGAAGGAGGGTCCAGCTGTCATTTAGATTTTGCTCATCTAAACATTTACACATGTTCTGACATGACCCTGGTATTTCTTGGTGGTCACTCATCCAAATACTATCTAGGGCTAACCCTGCTTAACTTCTGAGATCTGATGAGATCAAGCTAGCCTGGGCTATCCAAAAAGAAAAATAATGAAATTACCATATATACTTTGAATTCCTTCCCTATCATCATCCGGAAGTACGAAAGTCTCTGGATCCATATAAGAATACATAGGGTACATCAAGGCACCAAGTTCCTCTGAATGGTCCAAACCCAAAGAATGACCAATTTCATGTGCAGCAACTATAAAAAGGTTGATATCTAAAATACCGAAAAGAAAATGTATTTATTTATTTTGCAGCATTTGTAACCTGCCTTTCTCAACAGGACAGTGGATCATAATGAAAAATATTTTAAACCCACAACTAACATAAAATGTCTATGAAATAATATTAAAAAAACTATCAACCTATTGCTTCTGGTGGGTTTTCCATGCTGTGTGGCCATGGTCTGGTAGATCTTGTTCCTAAGGTTAGGAACAAGATCCACCAGATCCAAGTTCCTAACGTTAGGAACAAGATCCACCAGACCACGGCCACACAGCCCGGAAAACCCACCAGAACCAGTTGAATCCGGCTGTGAAAGCCTTCAACAATACATATCAACCTATTTTTCAAGAAAACTCCACTGTTTGGTTTTCCAGAGTCTGCTGTAGAACTGGAACATGAGAACTCTCCTAACTTCATATGATAAGGTGTTCCGTCATCCAGAAGTCAACAGTCAAAACGGCCTGAGCGTAGGCTGTGGCAGTTCAAATTTGTAAAAAGGAATCATCATCCAGAGCCAATGTGGCAGAGCATAACATGAGCGGTAGTCTTGCAGGTTTGTTGGTTTTAGGTTGTATACATAATAGCAAGAACATTGAACTGACCCCTGAAACTGATCAGCAGCCAATGAAGTGACTGCTACTTTGATGTTAATTGGCGCAATATGCTCCTTTCCTCTTGTATCGCTCTGCCACTTGAGCTGTGGAGGCTTATCTGGTGAACCAGATTAGCTTGTGCACTCCAACACATGCCAGCTGGGTGACCTTGGGCTAGTCACAGTTCTTTGGAGCTCTCTCAGCCCCACTCACCTCACAGGGTGTTTGTTGTGAGGAGGGAAGGGAATGGAGATTGTAAGCCCCTTTGAGTCTCCTTACAGGAGAGAAAGGGGGGATATAAATCCAAACTCCTCTTCTTTTTAAGGCAAAAGTGGAACAGGGGGGGCTTGTTTGCCTCAGCATAGGGACCCTGAACTTCCTTTGAAATTCTAATCAGAGCTGATCCTGCCTAGCTTCCAAGATCTTACGTAATCAGTCTAGCCTAGGCCATCTGAGTCAGGGTAATATACACAAGAGTAAGACCCATTTAAATTACTTGGCTGCTAATTTGCCTTCCAGAGCTGGGAAAGACCTGTCTCTGTCTGAGACTCTAGAGAGCACTGTCCAAATAGATAGTACTGAGACAGATGGACAAACGATTCCATCTGGTATGAGACAGTTAGTGTTGTATGCGCCTACTATAAGGGAGGATTGCGAATCAGGACGCAGGAATGGCTCACTTTATGTTTATAGTTATACCTTTGTCTGTTTCAGACCACTTTTCATCTTCATCAAAGTGACAGTCTCCTCCGATGCCTGAACCTGGGGAATAAGCATGAGCCAGAACTCCACCTTTTCCATCAAAAGGACTGAAATCACCATGAGCTGAATTAGAAAGGAAAAAGTAAAAAAAAAAAAGATCAGGGCAAGGTCTTTCAGGCTGCAATCCTAAGAACATTTATCTGGAAGTAAACTCAACAGAAATGGGTCTTAGGTCTGAGTGAACATTCTTTGGCTTCCACAGCCAAAGTATTGTAGCCATCATCTTGAAGTTTGTCTAGACAGAGATTTTTGTTAACTTCCTCTTGCCACAGTTTTGTGGGAGAAGTTATAGGTTTTTTAAAAGCACAGGCCGTTTCCGCACAAATGCGAAAGTGGCTGGGTCGGCGTTTCTGACGCCGACCCGACGACGCTGGGACCGTCTGCATGGACGGTCCCAGAAAGAGCCGGGCAGCTGGCACCGCAGAGCGCCGGCACCCAGTCGACCCAGCATGTCCCCTGGCCTCCGGCACGTCGCAGAGGACTGAGGACACGCCTCCCCAGCCCTGCACGCCTGCTCCAGCGTCGCAGGGCATGGGGGCGTGTCCCCAGGCCTTGGCGACGCGCCGGAGGCCTGGGGACAAGGTAAGTGCGGGGGGGGAGGCGCCTTGAAGCCGCTGCCGTTCGCACGGCAGCGGCTTCAAGCCGGCGTTCCCGGAAAAGTGCGCTTCCCAGCACACTCTGGAAACACCGGCTTCGCGCCAGTCGGGCAGCGCGAGGGCGGCGCGGCTGCGATGCAGCTGCACCCCCTGTGTGAATGGCGGCCTGGGGACAGCGTTTTTGCCGTCCCCAGGCCGCCATATTCCGCCCATGCAGAAAGGCCACAGTTTGTTCAAAACAAATTTAGCTATGGGATTTAATTTTTAAAAGTAGTCTATATTGAAAGAGTACCTTGTTTGTTGAACGTGGAGTATCATCATTGTGGTGGAATTTTGGAAAACTGAGCCTTGTTGTCTTTTTTGGATTCTCAGCTGGGTTCTTCTTCCCATAATTCTTTTCAAATGTACTACTGTGAGCTATAAGAATACTATGCCTTGGAGTTACCCTTTGGTTAAGATTACTGCAGACATTCCCGAGCCTAGTTGTACCATCCCTAAAGCTTAAACACCCAAGAGACACTGGTATCAGAATTTAAACTTCATTGTGACCTAACTGGGGCACATCTTCCCCCCTCAGATAGGGCAAGGAACTTGGATATAATTCTTGCATGGCCTATACCCCCATACCACCTCCCCTGAGGATTCTGGAGACTGTTATCTCTTCAATGGATTGCAAAAAGTATAAACTTGGTTGATTATTTATTCAAGGTTGCATGCCAAAGTCTCAAGTGCTTTGCTCATGCTTGCTGTGCAGACAGAATATATTCCTTATTTTTGTTATATTGTGTGCTATGCATGTTTCTTTCTAGTCCAGTTGGGGAGGGCAGCATATAAAACAACAACAACAACTACTACTACTACTACTACTACTATTACTCCTAGTAGTAGTAGTAGTAGTTTGCTTTATTATACAATAAATAAATAGTAATAATAGTTTGCTTTATTATACAATAAATGCTGGTTACATGTTTTAATGGCCCTTTCCCCACTCACCTTTTGTTGCGCGCTAACGTTGCCAATTAGTGCGGGGTCCAGCGGCACTCCCCACTACAGGAGCGGCAACAACGCAGCCACCCCGATCCTGCCCTCTCGCGCCCCTTCAGCGCGCGTCATTTAGGCTCCTCTTTTGAACGGAGCCTTTTTGATAGCCCCGCACACAGCGCGGGGAGAGCGGTGGTTTACCCCGTAGTTTCCTTTCTTCCCGCTTACGCCTGATAATGTGGGCCCTCCTCGCCGGTTCCAATCAGGGCGTGGCAAGGCGTTCGCGATGTGGCGGGAATTTTTTTTAAATTTTCAACTGGACGAATCCTCGACTATTTGTGGACACAAGATGTTGACAAGATGTGTCCACAAATAGTCAAGGATTCGTCCAGTTGAAAATGTCTAAAAATCCCACGGCATCACGAACGCCCCGCCATGCCCTGATTGGACAGGAGGGTTCACATCATCAGGGGGCGGGAAAATCACGAACGCAACAGCCAATCAGGACACCCCCTGAACGGATAGTAGGGAGTCCTGCCTGGCTGCTGTGCGGCTGCCAGCGGTCATCTAGGAAGGGGCGGAAGCTGCAGTGTGGAACATGACCTCACACTGAAAAGGTCCCGCAGCAGACGAAGCCGGTAAGTCTCCACGTTATTTTTAGAGTGGAGAAACGCCCAATGTCATTTGCCCCTCGCTTTCTGTCTCTGTGTATCTTGTTATAGAATCATTCACTCTATCTATCTGGACACAAATTAACTCAGGAAAAACTGTTGGCTCTTTAGCTACATTTTCAGAATTTCCCCGACAATCATGAATCATTATAATCACAGGTATAATCAGTTAATTCCCACTAGATTTATTTCTAATTGCCCCTTTGAGTTTTCCCTGTAGGATTCTGCAAGATTCCAGTCCCACACGTTCCAGGCATGAGGTCTTCTAGAAACTGGGGTTTCTATACCAATGATATTAAAGTTCATCTTTCTCATCTAACAATGGTCCAGAGCACACGGCGGAGCATACAGTTCCCTCTGGCTTTTACCCACACTGTTCCAGAAATTTAACTGGAGGAGCAATGGGGGTAAAATCAAATGTATTTATTCAAGTCATTTATGATTTGCCTTTCTAATTGATATTCAAGGCAAATCACATAGTATGAGACAATTAAATCAACAGGAATGGGGCCTCCAATAAGCAATACAATAGTGTTTAAATTGCAGAAATCTGAAAACAGCTGAAACCAACCTCAAAGTAAACATAAGCATTAGCATAACACATTAAACCATGCAGAAATTACACAGGATCATATTCATAGCAATGGAAAATGCATACTGTACACAACAATATAGTTCACAGTCCCTATTCCTTCAGCAAAGCTTATTTCTGAAACATTTCAGTATGTGTAAAATAGCCATCCAGGATAATTCAGTTTTTCATAGTTTGCAGAAAGCCAGGTGGGAGCATTTATGAACTTTTCGGGCAACTGTTCATCAAGATGGGAGGCACATGTATGGACAAAATTTAAAGGGAGGTAGCTGCAGAAGGTGTAATACATTTTAAAAATCATTTTTGGTCAAATTTTTTATGTCATCTGGATGGAGTTATATTAGATTGCTATAGGTTTATTGCGAGATTGTATTGATTGTATTGCTATTTTATGTGGGAAGTAGCCCCGAGCCCACAAGACTGCCTGTCACTAGTAGAATTCAGACACTAGGAATTCTGAAGAGCTCAAAAGTCTACTGCTGTGGGCTTAGCAGACATGCACACAAATCCGATGGGAAGGCCTTGTGATTGATCATATTGCAATATTGGTCATATTGCAAAGCATGACACAATTGCTGTTACATGCCAAGTAGGTCCTATCAACCACAGCTGAACAGGTTTTTTTTTTAAAAAAAGCTTGGGGATAGTTTAATTGCTTCTGCTCTTTTAATCTTTCAATCGTCAGGCTTTCCTCAGTGCCAAGGTCAACATGATTAATAAGTAAACAAAAATAAACCCATAAAAAATCCTTACCACGTTTTGCAAACAGGATTTCGATATCAGCAGGTTCATTTACGTTTTCGAATTCCAACGGGGTAACATCACTCCACACTTTAAAAGCTTTCTCGATAGCTTCGACTACCTTTTCTTGATCCAAATCGGGAGTGTAGTTATTGATTCTTTGAGCAGCAAAGGAAAATATGTTAGCATTTAAGAAGTAGTGCTTGTTCTTAGTATCTATCAAAAAGCTGAAATGTATGAAATATTCCTTAATACCTATTGTGAAATTGCAATAAAAATATTATATATATATAAAAAAAGCTGAAATCCAACCAACCTATAAGTCAAGTGGTTTTTTTCCCATTTTGGATTTCCAGACATTCTGTTATATTCCAAGACATCAGGGACTCCGCACCTAGGTCGATGCATTATCGCTATAGTTTCACTGTCTGGGCTTCCTGTTTCAGGCAAATGAAAGAAATGCTGCATTTTTTTCACTTTTTCTTCAGTGGTATGGTTAACTGTATCCTTGCATGGATAGTAGTGCTCAATGTAGACCTGGATAATTGAGAGGAGAAAAGACAGACCTCTTTGAATTTCTGTGATGCATATCGTGTATTTTCCAACATTTTGCAGTTTAAAAAAATAGAAATATGCCTGTAGTACCTTCGGTCAGTTGTCTTCAACCTGTGGGCCAGATCCCTAAGGTCGAGCTAAGGTTGCCAGCCCAGTGCCATCAACCCCCATCAGATGCGGGGGGTGGGGGGGTGGATTTGTGACGAACAGCATCACACACTGTTACAATGCCACTTCAAGTCTGAACCTTGAAATGATGTCAGCATATCAGTGCGATGCTGTGGGCTTCACTGTAATAGAATCCTCAAGCAGCGTGCTGATGCAGTGACATCATTTCTGGGTTTGAGCCAGAAGTGATGTCACAGCCTTAGCATGTTGCTGATTCCCTTCTTGCATTTTGCTTCTGCTGCAAGCAGCAGCATGAGCAGTTATAACATCGGGGTCTGGGGTGGGAGGTCTCGTGCCAGAACAGGGTCCGGGCTACACTAGGCAGAGCCCCAGCTCAATTGTGGCCTGGTAGAGCTCAGATTCCTGCGCCTTTTTGGAAGGACCTGCTGCTGGTACCAATGTTCAGCATTGGGCATCCTGCCTCCTCCTTTTTGTTTCATGTGTGCCCACCCATACAGGCACACAATACACTGAGAGGAGCAGAGAGATTGCAGGTTGGAGCCCCATGGTGGAGAGGATTATTTTTTAGCGTGAGCAATTTCAGAGATTCTGGGTCCTCTTCTTCCTATCACATGGTGTCATGTGACATTCTACCACATGCTTTGAATTCCTTGGGATTCATGGTGCTGCCTCAAGCTGAAGAAGAAGAAGAGTTTGGATTTATATCCCCCCTTTCTCTCCTATAGGAGACTCAAAGGGGCTTACAATCTCCTTGGCCTTCCCCCCTCACAACAAACACCCTGTGAGGTGGGTGGGGCTGAGAGAGCTCCGAGAAGCTGTGACTAGCTCAAGGTCACCCAGCTGGCATGTGTAGGAGTGCACAGGCTAATCTGAATTCCCCAGATAATCCTCCATAACTCAAGCAGCAGAGCTGGGAATCAAACCTGTTCCTGCAGATAAGAGTGCACTTGCTCTTAGCCACTACGCCACTGCTTCTGGTGTGGTCAGGGCCAGGGGGAAGAAATCTTGTCCTTTTAATAAAGATTAATGGTCTGAGATGGGCAGTCAAAGCTTTTTCTTATTTATTTTATTTTTTAATTTATACCCCACCCTATACGGAGGTCTCAGGGCAGCTTGCAAGATTAAAAACAACTATAAAAATGACAGTAGAAAAACCAAGGTATAAAACAATCATAAAACCACATTCAATTAAAAAAACCCCCACATACTCTCCCCCACCCCAGACTGGCAACTTTTGGAGGGCGCATCGCAGGGTGGGGTCAAAGGCCAAAGGTCTGGGTGAATAGGAAAATCTTCGCCAGATGCCCAAACCCATAAAGTGTCAGTGCCTGGTGAATTTCCATGGGGTGGCTGTTCCATAGTCTGGGGCCAGCCATGGAGAAAGTCCTCCTGTGAACTCCCTCTCCCTGCACCTCCACAGGGGAAGGACCACCAGGACACCCCCCTGCTCGACCTTAGTGCTTGGGCAGGTACATAGGGGCACAGGCGCTCCTTCAGATAGATGGGTCCCAAGCCATTTATCACCTGATGATTGTCACAGACCAGACTGATGCTGCAGGAACAGCTAGGTAGGCCTGTTTGTAAGTTAGCAAATTTCACTCTATGATCTCATGCAGCCAGTTCCTATGTATATACTTTCTTAGGATCAAGTCTCACTGATTTTAATGGGGCTTACTCCCAAGTCAGTACACAGAACAGTAAACTACTTATCCAGTCTGATGCATGTTTACTCCTTTATGTTTGGTGGAGTTGATTCTTGGAGTCAGTACATGGTACCACACACTCTGAAATTTAATTTGTAGAGACTGGGGGAAATGGTTAAGATCTGAAACCCTATAATGGTTTTTATTCTGACCCCAAAGCACAGGAGTGGCTTTTCGCTGGAATCAATGCAAGCAGATCTGGTAATGACCCAGATTTGTATCTTTTTATAGATAGTTGGGGGTTGGGGGGGGGGGAGTGCATCATCTAGTTTAAGAACAGAAGTGTCTACTATTCTACTCTACCCACCACACAGTAGCCAGAAGCTCAAGAGCTGGTTTAGCTTTGCAAAGGAGGGGTGTCTCTTCCACTCTTTACAGGGCAAAGCCGGGATGTTTGGGAGTAGGGGGTGGTGGTGGCACAATTTCAGTGTTTGCCCTGGGTGCTAGTTTCTGTGTATACCCCCCCTGAGTAAGTCCCATTGAATAAAATAGAATTTACTTCTGGGTAGACCTGTGTCACAGTGTTCCCAGCAGTGTATCCCACATCAGCTCTCTTGCTGGCCTGCACTGTAAAAAGTTTGATCTGTATTCTTATCTCATTCTTTGTGTTTTCAGGTTGGCCTACAAACATTGCATGAAGAAGAAGAGTTGGTTTTTATACCTCACTTTTCCTCTGCCTTTAAGGAGTGCCTTATAATCGCCTTTCTTTCCCCTCCTCACAACAGTCACCTTCTGAAGTAGGTGTGGCTGAGAGAGTTTAGAGAGAACCGTGACTAGCCCAAGGTCACCTAGCAGGCTTCATGTGTAGGAGTGGGGAATCAAACCCAGTTCTCTAGATAAGAGTCTGCCACTTTTAACCGCCACACCACACTGGCATTGTATTTTAAAAGGAGATGTCTCTTGCAGCGCCTCAGCAAGACACTTACTGTATGGTTCTATGGCACAGTATAGGTTTACCTACCTGCCAGCTGTCATCATTCCAGTCATCCTCAAACGATCTCTCCTCTGAACTATTCTCATCCGAATGGTCCTCAGCCGAATCATCTTCATTGCTATGCGGGAAGGCCTGGCTGCAGGGTAGCAAAATGCTAATGCACAGGAGTATGTGCAACATTGTGGAGGTTACCAAAGAGTCTGTGCTAAAAAAGAGAGTATCTTTGGCCTCCAGTCTTTTGCACCTGAAGAGGGCAAATTTATATAGGTCTGACCACGGGCATAGTGTGAAAATCCACATGACTTTCATTCTATCTGTTGCCTGCCCTTTGGCATGTTGTTGATTTTTTTTTTCATGTGTCACTACTTCAAAATGATTATGAGGAAACATTAAGAGATGTCTATTGTATTGTTGACATTTCCACTGGTGTTATACCCAAGTCAGTGGCAGCTTGTTTCCATCATGCACCCCCTCCCCACACACACAAGTACCTGACTGTCCTATCACTTCTTTCAGCAGCTAGCACCACAGAGCACCAAGAAGCTGTTTTCTCCAAATTATCCCAGTATACTAGCCATATCTCACCTTTGTTTCTTGTCCAACTTTCTTTCTTTGTCACTAAGGTGCCAATGCATATGTAGAGCGGTGCACATGGGGTGACTTCTTGTTAGGTCTCTATCCTTAAAACAATAGACTCTTTATCGCTGATCAGTAGTGTTCATTGGAAAGGTAACGTAGCACCCAGATTGCAAGAAGCCAGTTCTATGAGACTTGATTTTTGCACCCCTTTATTAGACACAAAATCCCCCTCCCAGTTTTCCAAAGAATGTGAGAAAGAGTTACATTAAAGCTTGGAAGGCCACAAGGGTCGATTCCGCACTTGCGTTATCGACCTAAGTTCGAGCTGTGTTCGACCTAAGTGCTCCGCACAACCACTGGGATTGATGTGGTTTTGTACCAGCTTCGCCTCGTGTAACGGTCAAATTTCTGACTCCAGTTGGGAACTACTAGTTCAGGGAACCACGCTCGAACTCAGTTCGATTCCAGTAAAGTGCAGAATCTCTGGTGCCAGGAGTCCCCCATTCAGCCAATCACAGCTGAGTGTTTCGGGCATGCATACAGCTGGCCAATCAAAAAACGCCACCTTCGTCCCTCCATTCCCGTGGCAGTTTTTTTTATAACGTGTGTGGGGATAGACAGAACATGGCCGTAGAACAGTAGCCAATCAGAACGGAGCGGCGAAGAGGCACAGGATGATTCCGCCCTCCGAGCTGGGATCAAGCTGGTTGCAGTGGGGAACAACAATGGTTTCGACCTAGGTCAGTACCCTTCTCAGAGAACTGGGTTGAACCTATTTTACTCATGTGCGGAATCATCCAAGGACTTCTCAAGGTCTTTGTGTCTCAAGATAGAGAAAATGCCACTTGGCCATCTGCCCCCAAGAGCAATGGAAATACTCAGCTTTCCATGGGAGTAGAAGGTGTCAGGAATAAGCCTTGTTTGTCTATTAGGTGTGAGAAGAAGTGAAAGTACAAAGCGAGAACGTTCCATTAACAGAGTGGTTATATCTAACAGGCAGAATACATATATCTTAAAGCAGTTACATTGACAGGGCTAAGGGCTTGCACCTCAATCACTTAGATTCAATCGCTGTCGCCATTATGTGGCCTTGCTCTGGAAACAGGAATACATTTCAATTCTTTGGTGCCATTCCTGACACTTGTGAAGCATTTGAATTGTGTGGTTAAAGTGCGGGCACATTGGCAATGGTGTGTGGATAGGTTTGTGATTGAAAATCCATTTGTCCATGGAGGCAAGATAGATGTAGAAAGGAAGGGTTGAAACGGTTGTGCAATATACTACTTTTCAATGGACCTTCACACAATACAGTGTGATAGTGCAGAGAGGAAGGGCAAGAGGGTCGTACCACCTCCTACTGCAGTTATAGCACAAGAAACATGAAAGAACGTGCATTATTACTAGCAACAAGGCCCGCTGTGCGAAAAAATACAACAGGCTCTAGAAAAATGTGAGTCGTTGCCAATACACCTGGCATGCACTTGTGGCAGTGCGGCCTACCTCCTCTATTCATGCACCTGCACAGCTCTTTACAAAGTGAATTATAGTCAGTACACCTTGCCTTTTATATAGATGTCTTTTGCTTCTGGGGCTTGCTCATCTCACTCCGTACCTCTTCCATTCCAACCTAGCCACATTAATCCACACAATGGTCACTTCCAGATTGGATAATTGTAACTCACTATACGCCGACCTTCCTGTGTCTATGACCTGGAAATTAAAGCTTGTTCAACATGTGGCAGCCAGGCTCCTTTCTGAAGTGAAAAGTGGAGACCGGATCACTCTGGTCCTGTAGCAACTCCACTGGCTCCTGATCGAGTACCAGGTCATATTCAAAGTGTTAGTTTTAACTTTTAAGGCTGAGAGCAGTCTTGGACCTGCATACATATGGGACCGTCTCTCCTCATATTGCCCCACAAGGCCCCTCCGCTTGTCGGAGGGGAAACTGCTGGAGATCCCTGGCCCAAAGAAGGTCCAGCTGGCTTCTATGAGGGCCTGGGCTTTCTCAGTCCTGGCCCCTACCTGGTGGAACAAGCTCCCTAATGAGACCAGGGCCCTACTGGACTTGAATAAGTACTGCAGGGCCTGTGTTTCCGTCTAGCCAACCTGCCTAACCATTATCATCATTGGCCTCCCGTAGGTGCAGTATAGGGGTAGGTTTCTCTTGCCATCTGTTGGTTGTTTTTACTGTTTTTGACTGATGTTTTTATTGTGTTTTATTATGTAAATTTTGCTGCTGTTGCCGCCCTGGGGAGAGAAGGGTATAAATGAAAACATAAACAAATTGCAAGACCCCCTTTTAGTGCATTATTCATAGGGCTCTGGTTTTAAGCTAAAGCCAACCAGAACATTTCTCCAAGATCCACTTCACTTCAGCCTTTACTCCTATGATAACCTATACCAGTGATGGCGAACCTTTTCGAGACCGAGTGCCCAAATTGCAACCCAAAACCCACTTATTTATCACAAAGTGCCAACACGGCAATTTAACCTGAATACTGAGGTTTTAGTTTAGAAAAAATGGTTGGCTAAGAGGCGCACGTTACTCGGGAGTAAGCTTTGTGAAGCAACCGTGCAACGCTTCGAATGGATGAATCACGACCCTAGGAGGGTTTACTCAGAAGCAAGCCCCATTGCCAGCAACTGAGCTTACTCCCAGGTAAAGGATCATGCCCAGGCTAGCCTAGATGTGTGTGTGGGGGTGTGTGTGATTTTCCGCCCCCCCCCACATGATAAACTCTGTGCACATGTGCCCATAGAAAGGGCTCTGAGTGCCACCTCTGGCACCCGTGCCATAGGTTCACCACCGCTGACCTATACCATTGCTATTAACCTGAAAGGAAGGCTGTCCAAAGATCCTCAGGATGAGTATGAAAGGGGAAGAGATTGATTCTTCACCTGTCTGCCTCTTCTGCGCAGCAGGAAAGCAGCTGTTCTTCCCTTCCATCTTGCATTCAGCAAACTTTGCGGGGCAGGGGCAATTTCATCAGTATTGTGCATTCATGTGACATCACTTCTGGAGCAAAACAGGAGGTGATGTAATCATGTTGGGGTGATGCTTTAAGATTCACCCAAACCTGTAAGATTAAACCATACAGTTTGGGATGAATCATAGAACATCACTCTAATGTGATTTTATCACTTCCTGTTTTGCACCAGAAGTGACATCACACATCAAAGTGATTTCAAAATTTTCCCCACCTATCAGGCAGAGGTGGGGAATAGGGCGGGGACTGGAGCTCTGCTGCTATGGCTATAAACAGACCTGCTCCCTACACAAAAGCCTTCATTGGGTAATGGAGAGTGTTGAATCTCACCCTTTTCCTCCTCTTCTCATCAGGACACTCCTTGCCTTCTCTCTCTGCAGCCAACAGTCTACAGGGGGAAGCAGCCACAAACACACCTTTTTCCCTTTGAGCTGTAGGAGCTTAAATAGAATCAAGGTCCAATGGGACTGGCCAGTCCTGTGGGGTTTTCCCACTCCTTCCCTGCTTTTGCTGGGCTCCCATCAACATTCTCTTGTGGCCCAAGGTAAACACAAACATTCTGGCCTTTGACCCAGCTGGACTGCTGTTGGGTGATGTGGGTGTGGCTCTGCCACTCAGCTGGACAGCGGAGGCATGCTTGGGGCTGGACCATGTCTTCTTCTTCTATTCTTCATGTTGTGTGGAGGTGTGATCTAGCTGGCCAGTTGATCCACAGCAGAGGGATTGCAACCAGGCACACGTGCCCCACTCAGCCCCAAGCATCTCCCAAACCACAGTATTTCCCCCCCCCCTCCCCTGGAGCTTCTGCATAACATAATTTAACCACGATTGAACCATCATCTGCTTTCCATTTTTGGTACACAGAAGACCCTCCACAGAATATAAAAGAAGATGGAAAGCTCTTCTGGGTTATATAAAAGTAACAATCCCTGGATCCAACCCAATGTTGGTATTTTCTTAGCTATTATCTTGAAACACTGCTGTGCCCTTGGCAATCCCACCAACGCTGTATAAAGGAGGCATTGCACAGATTACAGTACCCATTGTTACCCAAGGGGTTTTGTGTATATGTTGGCAGTCCTTAAAGGTGATAAGTTGCACTGAACCATCATTTTCCTATGCGGTCCTGATGGAATCTGTAGAGGGTACATAAATCAATACCTCTTGACTGGCATCATATCCTCAATCTCTATCCCAGTTATTTACAAAACTTTTTTAAAAGTTTACATTCAAATTCCAATAACATTTAATCAAATTTTGACAAGCAACCTTTTATATGTTGTTGAAAGAGCAATTCAAATGAAGGTTTCATAAGCAGGCTCATTAACAAAAGGCTTGGCAAAAATTGGTAGACATATTGGAAAACACTGTTTCATGTGACTAATGGCCCAGTCCAAGGGTGGGGGGATTTGTTGCTGGGAGTGGTGCAGGCTGCGCCACTGGATTTGCTGTACCTGGATTTGCTGTACCTGGGGCATTTGCCCCTGTGGAGGGGCAAATTCATGGTGGGCAGCTGCCACGGCCCTCCGTGGTGGTGGAATGTGGCACTGAGCTCCACACCAGCACACCAGAGCCCTTTGGGGATGGGGTGGGATATAAAACTACTAAAATACATAAATAAAATAAATCCCTGCTCCCCCACCATTGGCATAGCGGGGACAGTATGGGCCGTGGCCAGGGAGGAGTCAATGCCAGTTTTCAGCTGCTGCCCCAAAACATGGTGCAAGTCCAGAAAACCCAGTGGAGCGTTCCAGTGGCAGGGAGACTCTTTTGTGTTTTTAGCCTTCCCACACCACCAGAAAGCTCCTTGGATACTGCGGCGTGGCTGTGGTTGTGTATCTGGGCACCAGTCATTTGGATGGGGTTGCTTGAGTACAAGGAAGGTGGGGGCTGAAAGGCCTGTGGAACCAGTGTGAAGCCACTGTCAGTGTCATTGCCAGTCCAGATGGCATAAGTCAGTGATAGCGAACCTTTTCAAGACCGAGTGCCCAAATTGCAACCCAAAGCCCACTTATTCATCACAAAGTGCCAACACAGAAATTTAACCTGAATACTGAGGTTTTAGTTTAGAAAAAATGGTTGGCTCTGAGGCGTGCGTTACTCGTGAGTAAACTTGGTGGTAGTCGGTGGCTTTGAAGCAACTGTGCAACTCTTCCAATGGGTGAATCAAGACCCTAGGGGGGTTTACTCAGAAGCAAGCCCCATTGCCAGCAACCAAGCTTACTCCCAAGTAAAGGATCGTGCTTTAGTTCTTCGCATGAAAATCAGTGGGTTTAACAGTGCTTAACAGGGTTACCTACGCTGCTTCCCCAAAACTAGGTCTTAGGTTTAAAGCTAATAATCGAGCCCAGTGGCTCAGGCCAGCCTAGATGTGTGTGTGTGGGGTGGGGGGCACTCTGATTGCGTGTGCCGACAGAGTGGGCTGTGAGTGCCACTCCTGGCACTCGTGCCATAGGTTCGCCACCACTGGCATAAGTGGTAGCTATGCCATCAAGCGGGGCACTAATGCCAGACATGTGGAGTCATGTGACTCTGCAATACCCAGTGCCACTGCAGCCACTGTGCCAGCCCTCCTCTGCTGCAGCAGCCTGCGCCAGTACTGATGGGGGTGTTCCCAGGAGTCAGTTCTATTAGGCCTGGGAATGCTCTGTTTAGCTGGTGTAAATTTACCCCAAATAAAAATGTGGCATAGCCCACTGGGCTGCATAAGGGGGTTTCATGGTAGCTGGGGATAAATGTCTCTTTTTTTGCTTGGCTGTGCTGTTGGGAATCTTTCTGGAGGCAACACAGCTTTGCCATCCCTGTCCGCTGCCCAACTACCCTCCCCCCCATGGATTGCACTGCCTGTGAACAATCCTAAATATGTCTACTCAGAATCCTATTTATGTCTATTGAATGGGGCTTATTCCTGGGATTGCACTGTGATAGCCGTGCTCTGCTTTTAGTTGCAGCCAGTTTTAAAAACCCAGATCAATTGTGTATAACAATGTAATTTGGGAACACAAAACCAGCTTTCAACCATTTCTTGAACATGGTTCTGAGTTTGCTCCCAGAAGTTTCTTTTCCCAGATGAAATCAGAAACCCCTCCCTGCCCCCTGAAACCTTTCGGAAAATCTCTCACATAAGTATTAAGCATATTGACACATTTTAAAATGACTAGATCAGCTTAGAGGGATTCGTCATCCTCAAAGATTTTCCACAACAGAATAACATGAAATATGTTCACAGTTGTCATTTCTTTCTTATAAGATTGATTACAGGGAGATAATTAAATATGAAAATATCCTATATTCCTGTGGCACTCTGATTCGTGGTTGTTTAATTCCCCCCTCCATATTCTACCTGTTATAGTAGAAAATCTTGTGATAAGTATTAGAAACCCATACTCTGTATGAGAATCTGGGAACTGCCTTAATTTAATTTGTAGCCTGCCAGGCTTCCATTCTACTAAAAAATCTCCACTGGATCTAGCCACATTACTTTAAAAGCTGATCATGCCATCTGTAGAGAGACGTAACCTCATTCAGTTAGAGGTGCGGTGTGGTTTCTGGGCTATATGGCCGTGTTCTAGCAGCATTTTCTCCTGATGTTTCATCTGCATCTGTGGCTGGAATCTTCAGAGGATCTAAAGCCACAGAGGATGCCAGCCACAGATGCAGGTGAAACGTCAGGAGAAAATGCTGCTAGAATACGGCCATACGGCCCGGAAACCACGCAGCACCCCAGTGATTCCAGCCGTGAAAGCCCTCGACAATACATTAATTCAGTTAGAGTCAACAAGAATATAACTGAACTTCAGATAATAGAAATTTGTACCCCATGGGAAAATGGCTGCTTTGGAGGGTGGACTCCATGACATTATACGCTGCTGACGCCTCTTCCCTCCCCAAACCACACCTTCCTCATACTTCAAAACAAAGGAATTTCCCAACCTGTCAACCCTAGTCAAGACCAGCCCAAATGAGTTCTCTCTCAAGGGCCAAGATAGGCTTCAAAAGGCCCTGCCCCTCCCCTTGCCTTTTCTTAGCAGAACCAAAACTGGAATTTGTGGATGCCTAGTGACATCTAGTGAGAGATTCCGACGCTTGAAGCGACTGACACTCCTTTTATCATTTTCAGCTTATATTTTTCTGGAAACCCGGGGCCCCTTCCAGCTTTGTAGAAAGATCTGTCTTGCCTAATTATGATTCCAGCCTCTGGGGATATGCAATTTTAAAAGGTTTCCCTATTTACACTTTACAGTTTTATAGTACGTTTTAGTATTTTCATGTATTTTTTATGTAAATTATGTTTTCTACTGATGTTTTAAAGTCCAGTTCTTATTATTGATGGACACTGGTTTTCATGCCCCCCAGAGCCTTTGTGAACGGGATTCAAGATGATGAAGGTTCCCAGAAAACTTTACCATTTACCCACAGTTAGTACTGGTTTAGCTATGTTTGTATAGCTTATTCAGTGGGAGGGAACCGAATTCTAGGTTCTGTCCCTTTAAGAAGCCCTAGGGCTGGCGGTGTTCTATAGCAGCCTCATGAGTTCCCAGCAACCCTTCTGCCTGGTTTTGCAGTTAGGCTCCACCCCTTTCTGGGTCATCCCATTCTGACACAGGGGTTACATTGACACTCCTTTTATCATTTTCACCTTATTTGAACTCCCCAATTTTATATTTTTCTGGAAACCCGGGGCCCCTTCCAGCTTTGTAGAAAGATCTGTCTTGCCCAATCATCATTCCAGCCCCCAGATATGCACCAAAGGTTTTCCAACGTTGCTATGAGATATGTAGATAGTTTCAAGGAGATTATAAAGAGAAGGCAGAAAAGAACACACCTGTTTTATATCCCTTAAAAGCTGAAATATTTGAAAAAAATGTCCATTACTTTTTTAAAAAGTTTAGAAAGTGTCTATAAAGTAGTATAGAACTCAGAATAGTGTAGTCGTTAAGAGCGGCAGAGTCTAATGTGGAGAACCAGGTTTGAATTTCCCCACTCCATCATTTCAGTGGCAGACCCTAATCTGGAGAACTGGGTTTGATACCCCATTCGTCCACCTGATGCCTTCTGGGTGACCTTGGGCCCTTCTCTCAGAACTCTCAGCCCACGCAGATGCAGGCAATGGCCACCACCTCTGAACATCTCATACCTTGAAAACTCTACGGAGTCACCATAAATCAGCTATGAAATGATGGCACAAGCACCCACAAAATAGTACAGACCTTTTCACCCCAGAGCAGAATCCAAAAATCTTCAGGGAGGAAAACATGTTATGTTTGCCAACCTGCCAAAGCCCTCCTCTGAATTGAAGAGAAGCATGACTCCTAGTGTTCATTCATTGAATCCCCTCTGTTAAGTAATAGAGTCTCCAAATATTTACTGTACTGTATCTGTCAGGAAGGATTAACATATTAGGAACATCAATTCCCTAAGACTGATGTCAAAATCTTATAACCTTAGTTCAGAGGACTATGGTAATAGGGCAACATAATCACATTTAACAAATCCCACTGTTTCCCGAATTACTATGAAATTGCCTTTTTGCCAGCATGTCAGTAATACTAAGAGTGATATTAAAACATCAGTAAAATTGATGCTTTAACCCTTAAGAAAATTATAAAGAATCCAAAAAAAGAAGAAATCTTGTTTATTAAAAAGTTTTCTTCTTTTTTTTAGTTTCTTTATAATAGATGAAATTGCTTGAAGAGAAATTATTTACTTTATTTGTACCCTGTTTTCTCTCCAAAAGGGATCTGAGGTAGCTTACATCATTTCCCTGTTTTCTATTTTATCCTTACCTCAACCCTGTGAAGTAAGTTAGATGGAGCATGTGTAAATGGGTCAAAGTAATCTGGAAAGTAGGGTCTCCCAGGTCCAACCACTACAGCATATTGGCTCTCTACAGGGATCTTTATCAGGAATTCCATTATTCTTTTGTCTTTGTAAGTTTTGGGATCACTATGCATACCTAGAATGATACCTGTAGCATTCTCATTGGGGTTTTTTTTTGAAGAATATAATTTTGAGAATACACCATACATTTTCAGATTATGACAACTGAAACCTCCCTCACCAGACACCAATGCTTGGTTGCTAGCACACCCACATCTTCACAAATAGATATTGTAAGGGTTTACAAAATAGTTGATTGTCCTTGTTCTGGACATTATTGCAGCGAGGGAATGACTTGTCACAAAAATAACTGGGGGACCCATTAGGACTTGTGGGGATGTCTTGTTTTTCCCTCCCCCACCATTTGCTCTTTCCCTTCCCTGAAACTGTCTTAGCCTCTCTCCTTTCCCTGCTTCCTTTTCTCCTTCCCACCCACCAACAGCCAATCTAACTTTATCCACCTGGGCAAACTATGGCCCAGTTGCACAGTGCTGTCTGCCAGGCAGGCCCAGTTACATGGCAGGGAACTCCTTGTGAAGGGTACCTCACTCCCCTTGTATCACCCTCTCCACAATATTTCCTCTTTCCCTTCTCCTAGCATCCCCCATATCATCACCTTTCCTGCCTCCTTCTCACCTACTTTGTAATTGCCTCCCATCTTCAGCTATATTTATTTATTTGGTTTATTTATACCCCTACTTTCCCCCAATTTAGACTCTAAGCAGCTTACATTATTCTCTCCTCTGTCTCATTCTGACAACAACCTTGTCAGGTAAATTAGGCTCATAATGTGTAACTAGTCCAAGATCACTCAGTGAGCTTCCGTAGCAAAATGGTGATTTGAATCGGGGTCCCCCAGGTACTACTTGGAAATTCTAATCACTACGTTATGCTAGCTTTCATGGGGTGGCTGCTGTTGAACATCTGGGTAAGTTATGCAGTAGCAAGGAGCATTGTGTTTGCTGATTGGCCTGCCCCAAAGGCTCTCAAAAGGGCCCTGCCCATCCGCCGTGTGTTTTACTGACAGAAACTAAGTCTTGAAGGCTGTTGTGATTGCCTAGCAACGACCACTGAAGGCTTCCATTTCTTAACCATTGGTGTTCCTTTTAGGAGTTCTAAACCCCATCTAATAGCCATATGCAGGCTCATCTGTAGATAGCTAAATCTGTAGATTGGGCCCACATTGACTAAAAGGGGGGGCGGAGTTTACTGATAGTTCTATTTCAGTGATGGTGAACCTTTTCAAGACCGAGTGCCCAAATTTCAACCCCAAACCCACTTATTTATCGCAAAGTGTCAACACGGCAATTTAACCTGAATAACCTCCTCGAGCAGGGGCCAGCCTGCTGTAGCCTCCAGCAAGTCCCACATGTGCTGCTCTGTGCCTCTCTAGCATCTCTGCCGCCTCTGCCCCCCTCCCCCCCGGGCAGCAGCCACCTGGAGCACAGGCACCAGGCTCGCCAGCCGAGTCCTCCCTGCTCGCTGAGGTGCACACACATCAAGTCCAGCGGCCCAGGCCAGCCTAGATGTGTGTGTGTGTGTGGGGGGGGCGATTCCCCTCCCACATGATGAACTCTGTGCGCACGTGCCCACAGAGAGGGCTCTGAGTGCCACCTCTGGCACCTGTGCCATAGGTTCACCACCATTGTTCTATTTTCAGAAAAATCTGAATATTTTACAAACACATTGGACTTTTAAAGACTCCTCTCCAAAACCAAAGCAGCCACAAAGCTAGTCTCAAAGAACTTCCACCATCTTCGCAGTAGTCAGTGCTCCCAGTGATTAGGCAGCTGACACCAGGCACTAACCAGCCTCCCTCACTGATGCTGAAGACAGTCAAGGAATCACTTCTGAGGCCATTGTTGGGGGCAGCCGCTGCAGGTAGGTGGCTGGGGAGTTGCCACAGCAGCTATTGTTTGTGGGGTAAAAAAGCTGGCCAGGTGGGCAGAGGAGCTCCAGGGGTGTCCACACCTTCACAGCAATTGGTGCAGCTCCCAGCAATAAGACAGCTGTTTCAGGGCACCAGCCAGCTTTCCCCATTGAACCTCCAGGCAGCCAGGAGAATCTTTGGCTCATTCCGCACATGCAGAATAATGCACTTTCAAACTGCTTTCAGTGCTCTTTAAAGCTGTGCGGAATAGCAAAATCTACTTGCAAACAGTTGTGAAAGTGGTTTGAAAATGCATTATTTTGCATGTGCGGAAGGGGCCTTTGAGGTGCCCACTATTGATGAAGTGAGGTGGTTGGGCAGGTGGGTAGGGGAGTCTCTGCCGCCACTGTTTGGTAAAATTATTAAAATAATAGTTTCCAGAAATTCTTAATGCTAACTCATATCTCTTCTGGGTTTTCTCCTTGAAGTGACATCGTGATGCAGCTAATATCTCTCCCCCATGCCCTCAACCCTCTGGCCAATTGCTTCCCAGTTCCTCAAGCTCCTGGCATGTTGTCCAGGTCGCCTTCTGCCATCTATCCTGTACATTTTCATGTTCTTTCCAGGACTATCCAACACCTTTCCGAGCTCTCTAAAACATTTGTTTCTTTGGAACAGCCTTTTGGGAGGAACACATTAATTCCGATTAAAAAATTACATTTGGGTGCAAAGAATGTCCAAGAGGTGTATGTTCTGTTGGATACAATGGATACAAGTACATTGCTTTCGTGCTTTCCTCCCAAATTGCCTAGAATTGTGACTTCATACTTCTTCACTGGGAAACTACTCTTTATTTTTCTTGGATATTCTATATCTTGGCTGAGACAATATAATAACCGATTTAAGCATCTATGTGTCCCCCACCTCCCGTTATTGTTCTCTATAGAATTATATTGTTCTCTATAGAATTATATTGAGCTTTTTGTAAAACTGTGTATACAACAGACTTAAAGGTCCTCTGAGATGCAGGCTCATGTCCTAGCCATGTGGGAACACTTCAATATATATACAGTAACATGGCTGACTATTTGGGTCCTAACAGGTTCATGTAGAAGAAGAAGAAGAAGAAGAAGAAGAAGAAGAAGAAGAAGAAGAAGAAGAAGAAGAAGAGTAGTAGTAGTAGTAGTAGTAGTAGTAGTAGTAGTAGTAGTAGTAGTAGTAGTAGTAGTAGTAGAAGTAGTAGTAGTTTGGATTTATATCCCCCCTTTCTTGAGACTCAAAGGGGTTTACAATCTCCTTGCCCTTGCTCCCTCACAACAAACACCCTGTGAGGTGGGTGGGGCTGTATAAAATTCCAGAAAAATGGTTTTTAAAAACAGGCATGTATAAAACTCCAGCAAAATGGTTTTAAAAATGAAGCCTCTCCAGTACTGGTTTCTTTTAGAATACATAACTGGTCTTCAGCTCATAACATACAGCTGAATCATGGCTAAGTCTGTTATGAATTGTATTATTTATTTAGGACATTTTTATCTCACCTTGAGGTGGCTTACTGTTAAAACAATAAAGGACCCCTATAAAAACAAAGACACCATTAAAACAGCATAAAACTATCCTTTATTGTTTCAATGGCATTACCACCATTCTCTTTAAAACAGAGAAAGAGAAAGTACAATAAGGAAGGACTGGCCCTTTCAAGTTGCAACCAACTCATAGCGACCCCTTGGTGTTCCAACTCATGGGGTTTTCATGGGAAGAGATGAGCAGCAGTGGTTTGCCATTGCCTTCCTCTGCATAGCACCCTTGGACTTCCTTGTTGGTCTTCTATCCAAGGAGCTCTTGCAAGATCATTGTAGTCTGGGTTACTAGGGCTGCCACATCACTAAAGTTACTTATGTTTAAATCTTATCTGTTCAATGTGGCTTAACATAGCAGTGGCTGGCTTATCCCATTGATTTTAAGCTCATGATTAACTAGGATTGATTAATTTGGGTTTATATGCACTTTGTATGGAGTTATTGGAGGTCCTGACCTAATGTCCTTTTTTTCTTTTAACTTGGTTTCCGGTCATATAGTGAAAAACATAGTGGGTTCATTGTAGCCTATCGGGATTGAAGGTTGTTTCCGTGTTCTGTTCTGGCTGAAGACTTCTGCTACAGATACAAATCAGCCCTCTGTTACTTAATGATGCCACTAATTAATACAGTTACTCCAAACAAACACATTATGAAAAAAAAAATCAAACAATGCCATGGGAACCAGATGGTTTTAGCTCTCTATGGCAATGTCAAATGCATTCCAGAGCTTGGAAAATCCCTGCTTATGAAGGAAGCTCTGGTCGTCATTTCAGGAAGAATAATGCACCAACTGTTTTTGGAAAGGTAGTTTTTAATGATTAAACTTGAAAATGTAAGTTATGAATCTTTGAAGTACTTTGTTCACTGATTTGTCAACATTAAACAACTTTAACCCTGGTATAAGTCAATTCATATGGCAATAATCAATTGCCCCTCCTACAAAGGAGTAGCATGCCAGGGTCACATTTGGACCAGAACAATCATCTTCATGGGAAATCGTTGTGGGAACCCATGAATCAGTTATCATCTGTGATGACTGCATACATATTGGTTAGAGAGTCAGACTAGGAATTGGAAGATTCAGGTTCGAACCCCTACTCTGCCATGGAAGATTGCCGAGTGACCTTGGACAAGTTACATCTCCTCTGCCTAAGATATCTCACAACATTGTTGTGAAGATAAAATGGAGGAGGAGAGATTGTTTTAAATCACTTTAAGTCACCATTGGAGAGAAAAGTGGAATGTAAATGAAGTAAGTATGTAAATATGCAAACTTTGAGAAGGAGCAGTTGGCTTCTTGTGAAAGTTTATGGGGCAGAAAGTGGGAGTGAATACAGCATATTCAGGCAATTCTGCAACAGTTGGACTGAATTCATGTCAATAAAATTACTTTTGTGAGGTGTTGGGCTGAGTGGGGTTGAACCAACTGCACAGGCAGTGGAATTGTACTGGGGGATTTTGTTTGGGGTGGGGGTACCAGTGAAACAGTGTGAAACCTGATCCTGACCATTATACTCAGCTCAGCCTGTATTATTGCAAGAGATGGGTGGAGAAGTCACTTACATCATTCAGTGTTGTATCTAGTCATAGGAAACCAGTCTTTGACCCTCTCTTACTCTATGACACTCTCAGATACGTTTGCACTGCAATTTAAAAGGCCCATTCACACCATGAAGTGAACTCAAACTAGATTTCCCTTCCCTCCAGTTATTCTGGGCTTTTGGAACCAACCTTGTGAATGCTCTAATTTGTGTGCAGAACTTGGCTTACCTGGTCTTGTAAAATCCTTTAAAAATGCTAAGAGTAGAGCTGGCCTTGTTGGCTCCCCAAGACCTGGATCTGTCCCCAGTGCTGCAGCAAAGTTATGCCACTGAAAATGCTGATATACTCATGCATGGGTGGAAAAACAAGGGCTTCTGGTGCTGGCAACTGAACCTTAAGGTCACTTAGCACAAACAACAGAGGTAGAGAACAAGCATTGTGATTGCATTTGACTAACTTGGCTGGGTTCAGAACCCTTACAGGCACTCCCTATCAGGACAGGAGTTACCAAAGGGAAGACCCTGCAGTGTGTATATGCGTGTGTGTGCATGTGTGTGTGTGTCCCTAAGCGTGCATGTATGAAGACAGTGTATCCTATACAAGTAAGCAAAAGTGCAGGAATTGGGAAAGTGGTTGGAGAACTGCTCCTAAGTGCAGGAGGTGTGGGCTCAAGGTGGGATACTGCTTTATAGCCTGCTGCTAAGCAAAAGGCAGTCTCTTCTTTCTGATCGGGGTCTTCATGAATGGGAATTGGATCTATTCCTCCCATTACAGAGAAGGAATGAATTCAGGGCGATATGTTACCTGTACAGAAGACCAAGGAGCAATGCATGACCAGCACATATTGGCTCAGGGAGTACAATGTTGGTGCATGGATAAGGGTAACACAATGTGGGTGCGGTTTACATCCTAACCTATATTGTAAAATGTATCCTGAGGCAATGATGGTGAGCGTGCCCCATGAGAGCCATGTGTAGGCAAGGTTATCAGAGTCTGCTGTGTATTCCCAGAGACTTTTAAATAGTGGCCTCCGGTCTTAACAAAAAGACATATTAAACAGCTGGATATGAATCCTTCCAACTCCATAGGGAATGGTTTCAAAGTGAGACAAAATATTGATGGTCTTCTCTACTGAGGAGTGGGTGCTGTAAGGGTATGTTAGTAATAACTTTATTCAAGGGGTACTCTCAAAGGGAAAAGATGACATCAGTCCAGAGGTGGGATCCATCAGGTTCTCACAGGTTTCCGAGAGTAGGTTACTAATTATTTGTGTGTGCCGAGAGGGGGTTACTAATTGGTGATTTTGCCACGTGATTTTTGCCTTAGTTACGCCCCTCCTCTCAGCAGTAGCGCGCAGAACTTGAAGCAGTCTAGCAGGAGGTGCACCAGCATGCGTGACAGCCTGTGCCTGCGTGCATTCATTTCCCACCCAAGGACTGGCGCAGCGGCTGTGTCCTTGCCACAGCCTCGCCCAGAATGCCCCGCCCCCAGAATGACTGACCACGCCCCCGGAATGCCCCACCCAGCCCCATTCGCGCTACGCCACAGTTTGAATCCCACCACCATGGGAACCAGTTACTAAAATTTTTGGATCCCACCACTGCATCAGTCCTTATGATATTAGTAGCTCTTGGCAGGAGACCCTTTTTACGTCTTGCATTACATTAAGGGTTTGGGTGGAAATGAGGACATTAGTGTTTGAGTCAGATGCCAGCTGTCTTCTGCCTGGACTCCATTTTGTCCTTGCTGGAGCCATGTTGAACCAAACCTTTGCTATACACACACATAGAGGGGTATCTACATTCTCAAAACTGCTCTTTGGGTTCATAGGAGCAGTCTGGCCACTAACAGGAAGTCAGGCAGCAAAGAGAGAATAGGAGTTGGAGGAAATTAAGCAAAATGGGGGCAAATGGCAGCTAGAATCAGTCAAGGAATCAGGAGACAAGCTGTGAAGGGCAAGAGAAGAGGGAAAGTGGGAGATGGGGAAGGAATTGAAACAGGTAGATGGGAGGGAAGGAAGGAAGGAAAGAACCAGGAAATGGAGAGAAGCTATGGGGCATGAAAGCGGAAAGGAAGGAGAAAAAGTAGAAGTAACCTTGGGAGGAAGATCACCCGGGGGGATGAGATCCCCACCCCACACATCCTCACAGGTTCCCTACATGTTAACAGATAAACATGAACATATTTCTTCGATTTCCAATGAAGCTAAAATGTACCCTTTTTGTAGTTAACTTTTTTAGACTACAACTTTGGATGTTGCCTATTGTCTCTGTCTGGAGTGATTTTTAATGAGTGCTTGTCCAGGAAGCTTTGCAATCTACAGATATTTTGCCTTGCCTGGAGCACTCCGAAGAGAACGTTTGTCCACAATACTGGCATTCAGATCATAAACTGCCCATCCACAAGCTGATTAGGCAGCACTGCAGTTATATAAGCTGTCTTTATGTTATGCAAATGGGTAAGATTGAGCAGGTACATTGGTGTTTTCTTGGGAAAAGGTCAACGTCATCCCTGCTGGCTTTAGAACTGACATGCAGCAAAAAGCTGTTGACTGGCAGACCACAGTTGATTGTAAAAATTGGTCTAAAACAAACTGACATTTGCTATATCCTTCTGATGTAAGAAGCACAAGAGAAGATCAGCTGTCATATGGGTTAGCAATGAATGCACTTTAACCCTTTGATGCCTGCAACTGATATCAGATTCAATTATGCTACAGAAAATGTGGTCAAAATAAGTCTTGAGACAACTCTACTGGTGGGCAGATGTGAAAGTTGCCTTCATGGTAAATGAAATAAGACTACCCTGTCCAGGCAATTTGAAAATAGATTATTCTGCTTTCCTGACTGTGGAAAATATTATCAGCGGATAAAATGAACATGCAAATTTTTGTGTTACTATACTGTCCCCAAATCACTCGGTGAGATTTAGTGGCTGAGGAAAGATTTGAACCGAGGTCTCCCTGTTCCAAGTTTACTACATCATATTTATCAGCAGAGTTTAAAGCAGAGTCACTCTGGTAAGATGAGAAGATCAAGTAGTCTTTCACTCACTGCAACCTACTAGCACTCTTGGAAAAGTGCAAGTAGAAAGTGGAAAAGTCCACACAAGATGTTCTTTCCATAGGAAGGTTTTACTTCAGTAGTTGCAAGGTTACACAAGTCTATTCTATGCAGGACTATAATACTATACATAACTCTTCAGCAAGAACAAAGTTCAATACACACTCAACTCAGACTCCATCTGAACTTAGCATATACAATGCATTGCTTATACATCCAACTGGATACTTTTCCCCACCCCCAGGCAATAGCTTCTCATTGGTCTAGAGCACAGGTGTCAAACTCGCGGCCCTCCAGATGTTATGGACTACAGTCCCCATCATCCCCTGCCGGCATCATGCACCCATTGACACCTATGGTCTAGAGTCACAGTTGAACTCACCAATCATGTTAAAGGTTAACTGCTCCTTCGCCCCTAGACTGACTGTCTTCAGCCTCTGTGTTGGGCAAACTTCTGCTAACTTAGAAGATGACCCTTTAGTGAACCTTTACTCTCTTTTTTTTTAATATCATGACAATACTGACAGTCTTATCATTTGTGAAGTGTTGTGGTGGTAACAGTAGTGTTGTGTCAGGCCAGAAAATTAAAATTTAGTCAAGATCACCCTCATTCTTAGATAATATACTTATAGCGTGACAATTAGCATAATTCATTTCATAGTAGTCTTATTGACAGTAGTTCTAGCAGAAAGGCTTTGTAAAGGCTTAGCCCTATATTATCAAAAATATATTGAACAAAAAATCCTTCACAAGGGAACAAATTCTTTATTCGTGTTTCAGCTAGCCACCTGGTTGCTTGCTGAATTTTGTGATTAGAGATATACCACAGTCCCATTGTAAAATGCAAAATCACTAACAGAATGTGGGAAAAGGACTTCTTTGACTTAAAAGGCCAGTGTATCAAAGACATGAGTTTCTCTCTCTTTTTTTCTCAAAAGGACCCTTTTCCTGGGGCAATAAAAAGAGCTCCCTTTGAAACCCAAGTGATGGTATCTGGGAACCGGTTTTGGTTGTATGCTTACATAGCATCTGTTGGTAAAATGCAAATCCCAGGGATGTATTTGATGCTATAAAGACATCTATGAAACCATATAGTAGAAATTCTGTGTTTTAGCAAGGGAATATGATTATTCCTAAATAAATAAGTATTTTCCACTATAATTCTGTTCTGGTTAGGTAAGTGTTGTGTTTAATACTATAGGATAGGAAAATATATATGTTACATGTCAACTACAAGGCAGCTACCTTTGTGACCTTAGGGCGACAAACATTTGGCAAGGAAAGGAATCCTCCTTTCGGGAACATGTCTCTCCTACATCAGAGTCCAAAGATTCTATCTGTCCTAAGATGATATGATTGTATTGTGTAAACTAACCTCTTGTGAACTATTATTTTGGATTGGTAATTTATTGTGTACTTCTGAAGAACACAGATGTATTTTACAACAAGATTGCCCACTTTTGATGTATTGTTTCCCATGAAATTTCCTATAAAAACAGAAAGTGTGCACCTTCTCATTCGGGAGGAGCTAAACAAGGAGGTAACACAGCCCTCCAAATTAAAGCTTACTTCTTTTGATCTTTTGCCTCTGTTTTGTTATTGGCCTGAAATATTGAGATGCAGAACTGATATCAAACTGGGACATATCAGTAGTAGTAATAATGGATCACACTTACAACATTGCAGCTTGTACATATTTTTATTTGAAAGTTTTGCATGGTGCCTCATTTTTGACTTAGGATTCAAGGCAGCTGGGAGAAAATCAATAAAAACGAAACCACAAACATATAAGGGAAAACAGTGTCATAACATAACAAAGAACAGCAGATGAACGTTCAGAACTGAAGCCATCAGAACAAATCAACCGGAGGCCAGATAAATATTTGCTCAACTGCTTTAGCAGAATAATCGGTCTAAAACGTATACCCAGATGTGGAATATGGATATCCTTTGCTGGAATGGCTAATAGCACTTTGAATGACTTCACAGAGGTAAGTGTTTTAATTGCCTTTAAATGGAAGAAACCCTCAAGTCCACAAAGAGCAAATTTATGACAATATATGGTGTCATGGAATGATGCTATCCCTACAGCAAAAGGAAATCACACATGACTGTGAAAAGCATCTTTGCCTTTTGATTTCCTGAATGGCTATGCGAAGGTGCCAGGATGCAACTTCAAAGACCTAAATTACCTCATGGCCTGAACAGAGTTTTACTGAGATGGGGAAAACAAAGGTTTTTGGATTCCATCTTGAGATGTGGTCAGAGAAGCATCTCTGGGCCATGGGTTTATTTATTTTTATTTATTTATTTATAATCAATTTTATATACCGCCCCTCCCCCGAAGGGCTCTGGGCGGTGAACAACATAATCATAACAGAAATAACATTAAAATCCCAGTTAAAACAGCGAATTAAATAAGGTTCCCACAATGGGGACAAAAGAACCAAAAGGAATGTAATCAGCTGAGCAATCTCTTAACTGCATTTATGTTTTATTTCTTTGATTTCTGTTTTTCAGTAAAAAAAATCGTTGAGACCTCAGCTGGTTGGAGTTATTGGAGAAAAGGACCCAGATTTTTACTGAAACAAGCGTGGCTCTCCCAGGCTTGGTTTCATGATATGGTGGCAGCTTTTTGAGGGATCTTCAATGTGATTTCCTTTTGCTGTAGGGATAGCATCATTCCATGACACGCCCCCTTTTAGAGATGAAGTCTGTAAACCCCATGTTCACATACTTCAGCTTCCTGATAATACTGGTTGCATAATATCACATGTTTCTAGCTAATACATAGTTCAGCTAACTATTTTCCATCACATATGGTGAAGAGCTAGAAGGTGCCACATTAATTTCTTCCTTTGCCTTCTAACCTCAGCATCTGAGCTAGGGTCTGACCACTTCTCATGTGCCCTTAGCAACGAAGAGGTAACCCAACAGTGACACCCCACCCAGCAAAGGTACCTTTTCAGACATATCAACATGGATCCACTGAGATTTCACATTAGGTTGAAACCAGCTTCAGGCCAAATCGGTAATATGCTTAGGCCTGTGCAAATGAAACAAGAGAATTCCCACCACCATCCCTTGGGAAGCAACTATTGCAAGCATCCTATTGGGAAGCAACTATTGCAGTCATGACACAACACTTGATCTGATTTTTGGATTTTTTTCATCCTCTTGGCCATTTCAAAAGTAAATCGAATTCACACTGTTAAATGCATAACTTTCAAAAACAAGCTCAAGAAGTGCAAAATGCAATACACTTCATTTTGGGATATGTTCAAGGTTCTTATTCTTTTGGTCCTGATGAAGAAAAAAAAAGAAGACATTGCTTAGGACTTAGGAGAAATAAGATAAAGCTTCAACAAAGAAACAGAAATAGTCATGCAAATACTTTCAGAGAAGATGCAATTGCTAACAAAGTCTCAGTTATCACCACTGTGGGCATGGTCTTACAGTTTGAATGCTATCATACGGTGCGTTTTTTTTAATTATGTAAAAATATAGAATGGTATTAAGAGCCCATGGCATCATGCCATGCAGATTTAGATCATTACTTTACAATTAATTCCTGATCCAGAAGCAGATATTCTTACTGTGAGTGGTATGAGGGTCCTTGGGTAGGTGTACAGGATCTCTTTTACTGGGGTTCTGATATGTGGTAGTGGATCTGCTGCCCGTAAGAATCCTTCTTTGCCTGCACCAGCTGTTGGCTTTCATTTTTGTAAATAAAACCAATACTACAAAGATGCCTTAAATTTCCAGTGTTCTCAAATCAAAAGGGATTCAATGTTGGTAAGTACTGCCCTGGGAACTTTTCTCCACTTGTAGAAATAAGATCCATGGAGCAGTATCAATTAGGCTTGTCAGGCACAGCAAGTAGAAGGAGAGGGGAAGGACATGAGGGCGCCATGACAAGATGCCATGATGTCACTTCCAGGGAAAACCTGGAACTGACAACAGTCCTCTCAGAATCACTGGAAATTCTGTAGTAAAACTATAATGATTCTAGTGACTCTGAGAGAGGACTGATGTCATTTCTGGGTTTTGCCTAGAAGTGACATTACACAGGCAGGCCAATGGCCATTTCTTTGTTTATTTTGATCCTGAGGTTTCTCAGAGCAGTTGTGGGAAATGGGAGCTGGGGGCATGGGATCCTCTGTCCTCGCTGGGGCTTGGCATCCTTAGTCTCAGACTCCAATAACCAAGTTTTGAAATGTTCATGCAGCTGTAGATGTTGTTCCCACTATTGTGACTTTTTGGTTTGCGCCCATAACTCCATCAATTGCATTTATTGTTATGGTCATGGTCAGCCCAACAAATAGATGGCCAATACTATTAACTCATTCATCTTCTCCCTTCAGCAGCCATTGTACACTAGCTGAACCAAGAATTTTGTGTGCATCTTATGTGGTTGTGAATAGAATCACAGGAAGAATTAGCTGTTGAAGTGTGGATAATCTTTGCAAAATTAAGAGAACAAATCCTAGTCTATATAAGATTACAGGTTCAAACAAGTAGGATTTTTTAAAAAAAACGACAGGACTGTGCTAGAAAGTGAATTCATCACAAGAAACACACTCTGAATTTACCATATAAACGCTGTATCCTTTGCCTATCATCGTCAGGAAGACGGAAGGTTGCTGGGTTCACATACGAATAGATAGGAAACATCAAGGCCCCACGGACCATTGAATGTGTCAGCCCCAAGGAATGACCAAATTCATGTGCAGCAACAATGAACAGGTTTTTTCCTAAAACACAGAAGAAAATGGGGGAAAGATAAATTGCAAGTTAAATACTTAATAGGTAACAATAAGGAGGGTGGTTATTTGGGATTTCATTGTGATTTGTATGTTTTACATTTGGATTTGTTAGCTACATTGCACGATGGGGGAAAGGGAGGAATACATATTTTAATTAATTCATTTAAAAGGATATAAATGAATGATGGTCTCTTGTTGTTATGTATGGTGATTAAATGCAATACTTGGATTTAACTGGTTCTACAGGCTAACAACTTTCTGGCATACCTATGGAGATATTTTGACAAACACACATAATCATACAGATAGAGAGAGAGGAATATACTGAAATACGCGCATGTACATATATATTTATATTGTGCATAAACAAACCCACACACATTTTTGTATGTAGAGACCAGGAAAAGGATGTGAGATGCTAGACTCCAAGGAAAGGAAGGGAGTCTTTTGATCCCCCCCCCCTGCCGGTGCTCCTAGCAAAGAAGACTTCAATTTTCCTATGCCCAGCTACTTTAGGGCTTATAGGAACCAATCTCTCTCTTCTTCCAGTGCTCCTAGCGAAGAAGACTTCAATTTTCCTATGCCCAGCTACTTTAGGGCTTGTAGGAACCAATCTCTCTCTTCTTCCAGTGCTCCTAGCAAAGAAGACTTCAATATTCCTATGCCCAGCTACTATAGGGCTTATAGGAACCAATCTCTTACTGTTGCTAGGCAGACTTTCTTTGTTCCTTTACTTGCTTCTCACCGACTGAAAACTTTCAATTCGGCCTTTTGGAAACTGGAAACATTCAAGTTAGACTGTTCTGCTCCCCAGGTGGTTATTTAGGTGCCCTGCACCCGGCCAAAGCAGAATGTAAGACTCACTGATTCAGTTAACAGTTCAATACTTAAAGCTTTAATTGTAACAATGTTGACAGACCCTGACTCCTCCCGGGTCTAACTAAATAAGGGTTACTTTGTTGCAGAAACTTTCTGGAGTCTGGAATTTATTGTAAATACTGTGAGCCTATAACATCTATGATTTTTTAACTTAAATACTGAGAGTCTATAACATCTTGGACTGTCTAACTTGTTGCTGTCACCCAGCTTCCGTTGGCACCTAACTGCCAAAACCAGACGGGTTGCTGGGTAATAACTGCCATAGATCACCAGCCCTAGGGCTTCTTAAAGGGACAGAACTAAATTCGGTTCCCTCCCACTGAATACTATACAAACATAGCTAAACCCATACTAACTGTGGGGAAACTAAAGGGGAAATAAACAAAGGCTCTGTGGGGCATGACACTCCCGCCTAAAACTTCCTCTGGAAGTTTTACCTTTATCAACTTCCATTAACTATACTTAACTATTCTTACTGTACTACTCTTAATAACTATCTATCCCTAATACATAATATCAGCTATGCTAACTGTAAACTTCTATGCTAACTATAACTATAAACTTCTATGCTAACTATAACTATCAAATTTGAGTACCAAGTTTACAGTCCGTTCTGGTGGTGTAACAAAATGAGATCGGTAATCGGTCTCTCAAATATCTTGCTACCTGTTGCTTTAGTTGTCTTTATTTTAACCTTACGCACTCTGTGATCCTCTCCTGGAACTACTTCTACCACAATGGCCAATGGCCAGAACCTCCGTGGAGATTCTTTTTCCTTCATCAAGACCACGTCTCCTACTTGAAGATCTGGTTGGGGTTCTTCCCACTTGCTTCTTTTTTGTAACAATGGCAAATACTCTCTCTTCCATCTCTTCCAGAATGCATTAGCCAAAGACTGCACCTGTTGCCATTGTTTGTAGTGTACTCCTTTTAAATCTGAGGCTATAGTTATATCGGTCCACTCTGGAGTTTTGAAAGTTAACAACGTTGCTGGTGTTAAAATGCTTGGATTTTCTGGGTCCGATGAAATTGGAGTTAAAGGCCGACTATTGACTATAGAGACTACTTCTGCCATCAATGTAACTAAGACTTCATGTGTGAGATTGCTAACATTCAAAAGTATAGCATCCAAGAGTCTTTTTATTATCCCTATCATTCTCTCCCATGCTCCTCCCATATGGGACGCATGTGGTGGATTGAAAAGCCATTTGCAGCCTTCCTGCTTTAGAAATTCTTTTGTGTTTGGGCTCAAAATGGATGTTTCTGGCCACTTTAATTCTTTACAAGCGCCTTTAAAGTTTGAGCCACAATCTGACCTCATAAGCCTTACTGGGCCTCTAAGTGAGAAAAAACGCTGCAAGGCATAAATAAATGACGTTGTATCCATTGATTCTATCACTTCAATATGTATGGCTCGTAGTGACAAACAAGTGAACACTACCGCCCATCTCTTGCCATTTGCTACTCCTCCTCTAGTTCTCCGGGTAATTATTTCCCAAGGACCGAAAACATCTACACCTACATTAGTGAAAGGTGGCTGAACCGTGATGCGATCCTCTGGCAAGTTAGCCATAATTTGATGAGGATACTTTCCTCTGAGCCTTCTACAGGTTACACAATTGTGAATGACTCTGGAAGTTAGTCTCTTTACTCCAACAATCCAAAGTCCAGCGTTTCTCACAGCTCCCTCCGTGAAGTGTCTGCCTTGATGATATATTTTAGCATGGTAGTGTTGTACAAGGAGTAATGCAACATGATTACTGGCTGGCAGTATGTAGGGATGCTTTTCTATAGTCTTGAGTTTTGCTTGAGATAAGCGTCCTCCAACCTTTAATATACCATTCCTGTCCAAGTATGGATTTAAACTTCTTAAGGCACTGGTTTTGGATAGAAATTTACCCTGTTTAAGAGCCTGTATTTCTCTTTCATACACTTCTAACTGAACAATCTGGATTATTTTCCTCTCTGCTTCTTTCCTCTCTTCTACTGAGGTAGATTCAGTGTCCTTATTCTTTATACAGTGTAAAATTTTGGCAACACCTGTAATCAATTGCTTCCAAGATGAGAATTTGGTGAATCTCTTAGAAAAAGGCTCCTTTTGCAACTTAACAATACTGGTGTTGAGCGGTTTTATCTCTTTATCTTCCTCTGGGTTGTGAAGTTCAAATGTATGGTCTGCTGAAGCTGAGTAACCTGGATCTCGCAAGAAATCTGGACCTTTCAACCACTGGGAATCCATGAGACTATGTGCATGGATAGCTCTTGTAGCTTGATCTGCAGGATTTAATTCTGAAGCCACATAATGCCACTGACTAGGTGTGGTGATCTTACGTATTTGATCCACTCTATTACTCACATATACGTAAAATCTACGATGTATATTGTTAATATATCCTAGCACTACTTTGCTATCTGTATAGAGCACTACTTCCTGAAAGGACAAGTCCAATTCCCTTTGGATAATTTCTAAAAGTTGTGTGGCTAGCACTGCGGCACATAGTTCAAGGCGGGGTATGGTGTGGCCCTGCCTCGGTGCTAGCTTAGCCTTTCCTAAAATAAAACCTAAGTACACTTGATCACCTCGGATCACTCTAAGATAGGCCACTGCAGCAATCGCTTGAACTGAAGCATCTGAAAATATATGGAGTTGAAGATGTTCTGAACTGGGTGAAATGAACACATAGCTCCTTGGGACACTGACTTGTTCCAAAGCTGAAAGAGTTGACCTCCAGGGTTCCCATTTGGACCTTTCAAGGTCTGACAAAGGTTGATCCCAATCTTTAATGTCCTGAGTTAGCTCTCTCAGCAAGCATTTACCTTGAATAATGACTGGTGCTGCAAACCCAAGGGGATCGAAAATACTGTTGATTGTGGATAGCACTCCTCTATGTGTGAAGCTCTTCTTTGAGTCTGGAACTTGAAAGGTAAACTCATCCTTTTTAACCTTCCAGCACAAACCCAAACTTCTTTGTATTGTCGAGGACTCCTGTCCTAATTCTAAAGTTTCTATTTCCTTTACTTTATCTTCTTCGGGAAAGGCTTGAAGCACTTCTGGACTATTTGAAACAATTTTGTGTAATCTTATGTTGGCGTTGGCCAACATATGCTGAGTTTGTTTGAGAAGATTGATTGCTTCTTGTGGGGTGGGTGTAGATTTTAAAGCATCATCTACATAAAAGTCTCTGTGAACAAATTGACTCACTTCTGATCCATATTGCTGCTCTAAGAGTTTTGCAGTCTTCTTAAGTCCGTAGTTTGCAATAGCTGGTGAAGGGCTGTTTCCAAAAACATGAACACACATTCTGTAATCTTACACCTCTGACATCTGATATGGATCCTTAAACCACAGAAAACGAAGATAATTTCTATGGTCTTTTCTGACCCAAAAGGAATAGAACATTTGTTGAATATCTGCCATAATTGCAACGGCTTCCTTTCTAAAACGCAACAGTACTCCGATAAGATTGTTACTTAAATCCAGTCCTGTCAGCAGAACTCTATTAAGAGATGTGCCATTAAATAATGCACTAGAATCAAACACCACTCGTACCTTATGTGGCTTCTGGGGGCGATAGACTCCAAAAAATGGTAAATACCAGCATTCTTGGTGGTCTTCAATGTCAGGAGCTTTTTCGGCATGGCCCTTCTCTATCATGGTGTTAATGAAGGCAATAACATCCTCCTTTAACTGTGGGTTTTTTTTTCATGTTTCTTTGGAGTGCTTTCAAACGTTGCAGTGCCATGACACGATTATTTGGTAACTTGTCTCTGGGTTCTTTGAAGGGTAAAGGTGCAATCCAATTTCCTTGCTCATCCTGCTGACACTCTCTTTCCATTATGGCTAGGAAACGCTTGTCTTCTATGGACAAGGCTGGCTGGTCATCATGGACTGTAATTTTAAACACTGATGACTCCAACTCTTCTATGCTATGATGTTGTATCTGAACGTGATTTGGGCAGTCTAACATCTGCGTGGGTCGTCCATTTGGCATAAAACCCATGCAGAAGGTGTGTGCATGTTCAGGTATTCTTTTGTGGTTCAAACAAACTGGGCCTAGAATGGTCCACCCCAGCCCTAACCTCTGAGCAAATGGCATTCCTGGGGGACCTTTCACTTGTTCTTTGACTATGAACACCTCTGGACAATCTGTGCCGATAAGCAGCAGAATCTTAGCATTTGGGTCAAGCTCTGGTATCTTGTCTGCTATAGACTCCAGGTGCTTGTGATGCGTGGCGATGCTTCTTGTTGGGATTTGTCTTTCGTCTTTAGGAATATGTTGACATTCAAGGAGAGTAGGTAGTTTAAATTGCTCTGTCCCATCAGTTGATTGCAGAATAAATCCTGGTACTGTTCTTCCTGTCATGATTTGATTTCCACTACATGTGATCATGACATATTCTATCTCTTCTGAGTGTATGTTAAACATCTCAAAAAACTCTGGAGTGGCTAATGAAGTATCGCTTTGTGCGTCTAATACCACATACATACGTTGGGCTTGATGCGGTGAAGCTTTTGAGTAAACATCTGCGAGACAAATCGGATGGCAAGTACGTATCTTTTTTGTTCCATCGCACATGGTAGTGCATGTCGCTGTTGCCGTTCTGTCCTCCTTTGGTTGTGATGGTTTCTCCGGGATATTTTCTGCCTCTTTGGTCTCTTTCTTTGGTAACTGAAGTGGTTTTGTGCGATGTAATGCTGAACAATGCTGTTCACTGGAGCATTCTTGGCACTTTACCTTTCTTTTGCATTCACTGGCCCAATGGTTCTTGAAAGAGCAACATTTAAAACACAGTTTCTGTTGCCTTATGTAGGACAGGCGCTCTTCATAAGGCATTTCTCTGAACTCTTTGCAGTCATTGAGGTTGTGCAATTTCTTATGAACTGGACACATAATTTCCAATGGCTTACTTGAGAATTGTTTGACTGAGTTTGTATTTGTCTCTGTCTTCCTAACCATAACTTGAGGTTTACCTTTAAACTCTTGGAACGACTTCTTCTCTTCTCTAACACCTTGGTACAAAGAAGGGAATCCTGTTTGAGGATCATTTCTTTCTTTAGCCAGTCTTGATATAAATCTTACAAGATATGAATATGGTGGATACCTTTGCTGATGGTTCTCTTTGTAATTAAAAACTTCTTTACCCCATTGCTCTTTCAGGGGGAAGGGCAACTTGTCGATAACTTCTCTTTGAGTCAAATACTGATCCAAACATGCAAGTCCTGGCAGCTCGGGGTTTTCTTTTGCAGACTCCATCTCTGAAAGCAGATCTGTCAAATCCCACAGTTTCTTGCAATCTTTCATTGCAAGTTTGGGAAAGGTTTTAAGCCTTTGTAGAAGTGAAGCTTCTATTTCTGAAGATGCTCCATATCTTTCGTCTAATCTACTCCATGCTCGTTCTAAAGCCATGTGAGGGTTTCTTACATGTGCTGCATAGACTCTTCTTATTTGCGCTGACGATGTTGTTCCCAACCAAGCTATAAGCAAGGTCAGCTCTTCCTCGGCATCTAGTTTCAGGTCTTTGAGAGCTCTCTGGAATGTAATTTTCCAAAGTAAGTAGTCTTCTGGCTTATCAGAAAACTTCTGAATGCCTCTGTCCGCTAAATCTCTTCTAGGATTTCTGAAAAGGGTAGCTTTCAAAACATCTGACCAATTTGGGATGTCAGGTTGCATAATGGGATTTGTTGCCTGATGATGCGGAGTAGAGTATAACTGTGAAGCTGATACTCCAGGTACAACTGTGTCTTCAGGAGACTTCTGCTCCTCTCTAAAAACTGTAGAGTCGAAATTGGGCATCCCAACAGGATTTGTAAAGGTTTTCCTCCCCTCATTCTGTTCATTTGCTAACTGACTTTGCTTGTTGATTACTTGGGGCAGCTCATTTTGTGGTACTGTCTGCTGACTCACCACTACTGGCGCAACCATGCTATGCTGTGGTTGGAACTGGACCATGGATTGCTGCACTCTGGACATCTGGGACATTAGTTCTGCTGATTCTGCAGCTGCCAGCTGTTCTGTCACTCTGTATTCTTCCGAATCAGCAGTCACTTCTCCAAAGTTGGATGTCTGTTGGATTAAATAGGAAGATACCTTCATCATAGGGTCTTCTTCCTCTATTTCCTCAGAGTGGAAGGTAAATAAACTCTCTTTAAGGCCTTGCTCCAAAACTTGAGCTCTTGTCATCAGCTTTTCTGCCTTTGCTCTTTGTTTTAGTGTTGACAAGGCTGCTTCTACTTTTGCTTGTCGAGCCTCTTCCTGAGCTTTCAACTGTGCCTGACGGGCCACTTCCTGGGCTTTCAAATGAGCTTGTTCTTCAATGATTTCTTCTTTTCGTTTTAAGAAATCTACTTGTTTTGCAGCCGCCGCTGCATCAGCTTTGGCTTCCAGGATCTTCATTTCCATAGCCAATCTTTGGGAATGACAAGAGGCACTGCTATAATTTGAGCCTGACTTAGTGCTTCTTGTTTTGTGGGATGTGTGGGAAGACGAGGTTTTAGTTGCAGATTTACTGCCACACTTGCTTGGCACTTCAGGTGTAACCTTTCTTGGAATGTGAGGTGACATTCCTCTTCCTATTCCTCTGAGTAGGGATGCAGTGTCTACAGTTGGTTTGGTGGATTGTTCTTCTTGAGCGTGCTGGATCTCTGATTGTTGACTTGCTTGCAACCCCTGCAACATGCTGGATAAACCACACATAATGTTGTTAAAGAAGTTTGCCTTTTCTCTCTGATCCTTCTCCATCTTTGTCTTGATATTCAAGGCTTCTGATGCATTCATACGCTCTAGGAGGGAAATCGTATCTCTTAGCTGACCTTTCCATAAAAGGTACCGTTGTTGTAAAGTCTCTTTACAACTTAATATTTCTTCTTCTTGTACAAGGCATTTTCCAGATTGATAAATAGCTAGGAGGTCTTGCCATGCCTTAGAGCATTTGAGCTGCAATACATTCACCTGATCTTGCAAAGATGCTAACATTTTGGTAGTGGGCTTTTTATTTCTAGCCTTGCTTTGTGAAATAGAGTTTGTTGGCTCTGAGTGAGTTTCTTCTCTTTCTTGCATTGCCGGTGCTCCTAGCAAAGAAGACTTCAATTTTCCTATGCCCAGCTTCTTTAGGGCTTGTAGGAAC